>NC_056671.1:92186102-92191102 GCF_018350195.1 Panthera tigris
GGGGAGGCAACAAAGGAAAGGGGAGAGAGGAGGAGGGGAGGGAAGCAGGGGAGGCAGAGAGCTGAGGAAGTGGGAGTGGGGGATGGGAAGAGTAGAGGAGGGGAGAGAAGGGGGAGGAGAGGAGGAGGAGGGGGGAAGAGGTGAGGAGGAGAAAGGGGTAAGGAGGAGAGTGGAGGAGGGGGAGCGGGATAAGAGGGGGAGAGGGGGAGGGTTTTCCCCGGGCGCGGAGTGGGTCTTGCTGTCCACACCGCGGGTCGGCATCTCACGTTGCCTCGGTTTAACGTCCCCATCTCAGTAAACAGAACCAGAGGAGGCGTGCAGGAAAGTACCCGCTGGGGAGTGAGTCCAAGGCCTGTGCCTCCCTCCGTGCACCTACTCCCCCCACCCCCACCCCACCCCCAGATAAGTGCCATCTTCATTTCCAGGGCGATCTCGTCCCGGTGTTTTACCATTAGGGATGCATTCCGAAGCAGTTTATGTCCTTCCTGCTGGTTTTTAGGAAAGCGTCATTCGTCTGTAAATGTTCTGTTTTCACCCCTTCATTCCCCCGTGATTAACGTCTCAGGAGTCCAGGACTTTTGGTGCCGACTGCTTCCCGACGGTGGCTTTCAACGGTTCTCTTTCCCTGCATCTTCTGTAAGCTGGTTATTTACAGAGAATTAATCGGATATGAGGTTCGCTTGCTTGCCTTTTGTTGTTTGGTTTTGGCAAGACTGACGATGGGAGGACTTTCTTTCTCCTTTTTGTGACATCAGCAGCCATGGGCGCCGGACGACTATATCCATGAATTTGCCGGACGTTGTAAAATAACAATAGTAACAGCATTCCACCATTTTCTTCTGTGTATTCGCTTGGCTATGTCCGTGAAGAGGCATTTCTTTGCATCCGGTCTTTAGAAAACCAGAGGCAGGGTTCACACTGGAAGGGCTGGGGCGTGACTGAGTCCTACTTCTCACTTATGGGTGTTCAAGGTCACCAGTTGGTTCCGTGTCACCCTCCAGACCCATTTCCTCTCATTGCGATAATAAGTTATTGCCAAATGCAGGGGCCTCACGCAGCGCAGGCTTATCGTTTCACGGTTTTGGTGGCCACAGGTGTAAATGGGTCCACGGCCGCGTTCCTTCGGGAGGCTCTCCAGGAATCTGTCCCCTTGCCCTCTTCAGCCTCTGCATGCCTCCGGCACTCCTCAGCTCCTGGCTGTGTCCTCTGCCATCAGGTGGTGGACCTGACGTCCTCCCTGATGTCTGCTCTGACCTCCCGTCCTCTCTGGCCGTGTCCTTGACCCTCCTGCCTCCCTCTTGCAGGGATCCTGTGATGATATCAGGAAGCCTGATAATCCAGGAAGATCTCGCCACCTAGATATCCTTAAGTTCGTCACAACTGCAAAGTGACCTTTGTCAAACAAGGTCACATGTCCATAGGTTCTGGGCATTGGGACATGGACGTATTCAGAGGACCCTCATTCTGTCTGCCACAGAGAGCAATGATTTTTTCCCCTAAGTTTTATGGATTCATAAAGGTGACTAAGTTTCAGTCACCTTTAGTATCTAATTGTCTCTCCCCACCACTGGCCAGTCGACCCTGCGCCCTTTGTACATGACTGTAAGTAACCCATTTTAGCGTGTTGGCTACACGGCATGGCTAGATACTTCCAAGAAGCTCTATCTTGTTTGTTTTTGTGGAAAATTATATTTCAAACCCCCAGTCCGTTCTTTGCTACTGTATTAGTTATCGCTCCTGGGAGTTTCCGCTTCAAATTTAGAGCAAAGGGTTTTAACCTCTTCCTTTAAAAAAAAATTAAGTTTATTTATTTATTTTGAGAGACAGCGCACACACATGTGTGAGCAGGGGAGGGGCAGAGAGAGAGAGAGAGAGAGAGAGAGAGAGAAGCCCAAGCAGGCTCCACGCTGTCAGTGCAGAGCAGGACCCGGGACTCAAACTCACGAACTGTGACATCACGACCTGAGCCAAGGTCAAGAGTCGGCCTCTTAACCGATAGAGCCACCCCGGCGCCCCTAACCTAATTAACCTCTTCTACTTTGCATTTATTTGTATTTCCATTCTTCCTTGTTAAGTGTTCTGCCTCCTGAGACACAGGAATGTCTTGGTGCCCACCCTGCCCACCACATTTTGTGCCATCTTGCCAAAGCCCGGAGCCCTGAAGCTCTCTCCCTTTAACGCCTATCTCGGCTCCTGTCTACGTGGACAGAACACTCACCACCAGCTTCAGTCAATGCGTTTCCACACATTTTTGTAATCTGCAGCTTGCTGTCCACAGACCCCAGGAAGGGTTTATGGAAGCGATACTCCTGATGTTTTCGCTAGTTGCCTGGCACTGTCCGTGGCCTTTATACTCCAAAGCAAATTATAAGGCATGAAGATTCTTGATTCACATTCTCTTTCCTTGATTTTCCTAAATCTGTTACTCCCTTTGTTTTTGCAGAATAAGAGTTGCTGTTTAAAATTTCACTGTCTACTTTGGTCTAATTTACTTGGCCTTTTGGCTTAGAACCCCAAATGATTTTCTTCCCTACGACTGGCATGTCATAATGTTGGACATTCTCTAGTAATACTTTCTGATATATGCTGTACCTTTTCAACATGTGGCTTCAAATTTTTTTAAACAATAATTATTTCAGAATAATTTTGGGGGGTTATAGATTTTGCTACTTGTTTCTTCGCTTTGATTTTCTGCCTTATGGACTCCTGTCATACGTATGTTGGAATTTTCTTCTTTTCTTTACATCTCGGTTCCTTCTCCTTGTATCCCTTTTGTCTCTTTTGTCATTTCTTTTTGATTTTGCTCATTTTCATTCTCTGTGATCAGAAGGCGTTATTGGTTCTTATTTGCTGGTGTGTGCATTCTAGTTTAACATTTCATTCTCAAGTGAAATTCCTTCCATTTCCTCCCTTCGATTTTCTTCACACCCTATTACCGAATTGCTGAGTTTTGTTGTTACAATTCTCATACATGTTATTTTTTTCAGTGTTGTCATCATCTTCATGTTTTTTGCCTTGTTTTGAAAGAACATGTTATTCTGCATGAGCTTCTTGGGGGAATGTTTCTCTGGCATTGTATTTATCATCCTTCGGTGATTTTGTTGTCTTTTTTCGTGTTCTTTTTCTTATAACCACTTAGTGAGGCGAGCTGACTCGAGTACTTTCTGTTGTGCATTTTTGTGCAAAATTAGTCGTGTAAACTTGCATAAACTTGAGCTTTTAGGTAAGCCCTGGTTCTGTGGTTTCTATGTTTGCTTTGTAATTCAGAGCTCCCTCACCCCTTGTCTGCAGGTAGCATTCAGACTAAGGTCATTGCTTTCTGACACCTCTTCACTTCCCCTTTTCCATTTTTATATAGAATTTTTATTTGTTTCCATTTCTCCCATCCCATTAAATTTAGATCCTGTGCCTAGAAATTCACCTTCAGCTCAACATCTCACCCAGAAGACAGATTTAACTGGTTGGTCTTAGAGGTTCTCAGAACCCCTCTTCCAGTCTCCAAGGGCCCCCCATGTGCCCTTCCTCCCACCAGCCAGAGACATGGCGACATTTGGCCCTGGCTTATGTGTCTGTGGCTCCTCGGCTGCAGTGTGTGGTGGGGACTGGGGGGCATGAGTTGAGCAAGCCAGCGGGTGGCAGCTGGCTATACAGGAGGCCATGAAAGGGACCCCCGGAAAGCAGAGGCAATCCCTCTGATGGGGCTCCTGGAGTGTAGGGGAGAGTGGGGGAGACTGGGGATTAGCGGTTCATGTGAGCTGAACGGGGCCGCCCTTTCCCAAGACAGGAAGTGCTGGGGGTATGTAGATCAGGGCCCACAGTGCAAATGCTGTTGAGGGCGTGTTCCAGGTGAGAGGCAGGCTCAGCACCGAGGGGAAGTGTTAAACAGGAGGTGGGCCACCTGAGTTCGGAGCCAGTTGGGAGCTCAAGCACAGACACAATTATAAGCTGGGATCCTTTTATTTATGTGTAGAAGAGAGGGGGCCCAGGACCTTAGCCCTGAGGTCAGCAAAGGAAAGCAATCCAGCAGGAAAATAACAACAACAACAATAATAATAAAGAAATGAGCTGTCAGTGAGGGTCCTGTAGGAACATTATGGGGATTGTTTTTTTTTTCCTCTGGAAGCCCCATTTCAAGTATTTCAAGTTCCTTAGATGAGAGGAACTTGGCCGAAGTCAACAAGGATGGGGATAGCACGGCCGAAACTGATCCAGAGGTATTTGGAGGACAGTTGTTAGACACGAGTAGCCAGCTGGATTTTACGCATGAGAAAGAGGATGCTCGGTGACAATGTCTCCCCTGGCACCAGCCTCTGAGTGGCACCCGTGCCAGCTGCAGAGCAAGACAGTAACGGAAGAGAGGGAAGGAGAGTTTTCACTGTCTTCGAAGAAAAGACCAGGAGGTCAGCTCTGCATTTCCAAATGGGTCTTCTGCTCCCATTGATAGGAGGGAGTTGATAGGAGCAGAAGCTTTAAGTTGATTGCTTACTCGTGTGTGCACTTTGCGAAAACTTGTCTGTGTATAACACAGGATGTAGTTAAAAAAATCGCTTCCTAGTGGCTGCTTAGGGTGTTGGAAATGTTGTCTCCATGGTGATACCACAGCTAATTACAACAGCCAAAGTCATTACACTGAGCACTTGGTGTACCTGTATTTTATTATATGATAATTATAACACAATAAAAACATCCACTATTCAGGGGTGCCTGGGTGGCTCAATCAGTGGAACATCTAACTCTCCATCTCGGCTCAGGTCATGATGTCACAGTTTGTGAGATCAAGTCCCATGTCGGGCTCTGCGCTGACAGTGCAGGGCCTGGTTGGGATTCTCTTTCTCTCTCCCTCTCTCTCTCTCTCTCCCTCTCTCTCTGCCCCTCCCCTGCTTATGTGCTCTCTCTCTCAAAATAAATAATAAACATTTAAAAAAGATACCCCCTATTCAACTGGAAGAAAGGGGTTGTTGATTATGAACACCACTTCCACGAGATCAAAGGATTCACCC
>NC_056671.1:92196102-92311102 GCF_018350195.1 Panthera tigris
AACCTCAATAAATAAGCTGAACGAAAGGCAGTGAATGACACCACGAGTGGAAAGGAGAGGAGGAGAAATCACTCAATGTGAGTAGCGGAGAGAAAACAAACTGGGGGAAAAGGTCCCAGAGGGGGACAGAGGGTGAGGCTGAAAAAGCATTTGAAGAGATAATGGCTGAAAACTTCTCAAGGTTTGAAAAGACATAGACCTACAGATTCAAGATGGTGAACAAGCCACAGACAGGAAGAACCCAGAACAAACCCATGTCATGACATACAAATGCAATTCTCGAAGATCAGGGACACAATGTTCTTCTACTGAGTCACAGGGGTCTCCCAAGCCTGGTGGTCCTGATCCTCCAACATGGAGCCCCGCAGCAGCGAGGGTTCACTGCCTCCACCTTCAGACAGAACGTCCCTCAGCACCTGACGTGGTGTCACGGGTGTGGATGTTGGGTGGTGTGGGTTAGCCCGCGGGATGCCAGCTTTCCCTGACAGTTCAGAGAAGCGAAGGTGCGTGGGGCACCTCCTCCTGCTCGCACTGAATCTGTGCGTCCTTCTGTCCTGCAGGTGATCGGGCCAGTATTTACCGAATCTCAGGGGATCTGGTCCGTCAACACCAACAACAAACCCACCAGTTACAAGACTTTCTAGTAATTAGATAACGACGTTAAAAAGGACACTGTGCTCAGAATGGCAATGTCCTCGCGCTGTATGGCGTTACTTCGTTATTGGGGTCGTTGTGGTCTTGAAAAAGCATGCCATGTAGGGGGCTGCCCTTGTCATTGCTTTAGCGGTATTTTGTGTGACGTGAATCGCCGGGACCTTTCTTTCGAGTTTCTCGGCGTATTTCAAGACTACCCTCCTGCCTACTTTCCAGAACAAGGATGTTCAGTTACCGAAGGTATGATTTGCACTTTGGAAAAACACACAACTAAGCACGCGCTAAGGTGAACTCTGGTAAGCAGTGTCCAAGTCAAGAGAGCATTGTATCCGCAACCTGGCAGAAAACCGGATCGAGCCCTGAAATGCCAGGCGGAGTCCGTGTCTGACCTGGAATGCCCTGGAGAGTTGACACGTCACTGCCCATGCTCACGGTCGTCACCAGTAGACGTAAAGGGAAGCACGACATGGTTCCGTGGAACTTTTAATGCCATCTGCCATCGTTCACGGTGCTGCTTGTTTTCCTGACACAGTGATACGATCGTGGCACCCCGTGGTGGGCAGTGTTTCCAAAACACGGAAGGGAAATTTGAAATAAAATATTGAAAATGAATCCCTATGATAAATAAGGTCCGTGCACACATGAGGGTAAAAATGCTTGCCGATACTTGAGACAAGAAGGCGCGAGAAGGACCCAGTGGAGTTTTGCTTCTATTTTTTCAGTTTTATTTCCTTAAAGAGTTTTCGGGTTCTATGTGACACGGGAGTTTCTTCCACACTTCCTAAGAGTACACGCTGTACCCACGCGCAGGAAACTGACCTCTCCGACAGACCTTTCAGAGTTTTTATAGTTTAAAATTAAGAACATTTCATATTTATTTAATATAAAAATGTGAACAGAGCTATTCCTTACCAATCTTGAAAGAAAGGCACAACCCAGTGATTTTTATCGACACACGGACACTTCTTTTTTTTTTAATTTTTTTAATCTGTATTTATTTTTGAGAGAGAGACAGAGTGCGAGCAGGGGAGAAGCAGAGAGAGAGGGAGACACAGAAGCCGAAGCAGGTCGCGGGCTCCGAGCTGCCAGCACAGAGCCCGACGCGGGGCTCGAACTCACGAACCGCAAGATCATGACCTGAGCCGAAGTTGGACACTCAACCGACTGAGCCACCCAGGCGCCCCAACTCACGGACACTTCTTAGAAGTTCTACCAGAAGAGGGGTGCCTGGGTGGCTCAGTCGGTTGAGCGGCCGACTTCGGCTCAGGTCATGATCTCACGGTCCGTGAGTTCAAGCCCCACGTCGGGCTCTGTGCTGACAGCTCGGAGCCTGGAGCCTGTTTCGGATTCTGTGTCTCCCTCTCTCTAACCCTCCCCTGTTCATGCTCTGTCTCTCTCTGTCTCAAAGATAAATAAACGTTAAAAAAAATTAAAAAAAAAAAAGAAGTTCTACCAGAAGAGTAATTTCCCTAAATGTATAAAAACCTTGTTATTTAAAGATTAGAAAGTTCAAGTGTTGCCTTGCTTTTAAATAGATATTTGGACTTCTAGTATGCTTTCCCTTGATGGCACATTCTGTGTATACATATCTGTGATGTCACATATATTTCTGTGTATACTTGTGTCTGTATGTGTGAGTGGATGTGTGTGTGTGTGTGTGTGTGTGTGTGTGCGCGCGCATGTGTATGATGAAATCTGAATTGGGTCTAGATTTTCATTACATAGTTTATTTCAGGAACATCTAGACAGTATGCTACAGGATAACGTAATTTCCTTTAAAAATATTTCCAAGTCATATTTCCAAGTATATTTCTAAACATCTTAATGAAATAAAAGCTGTATGATTCTATTTTTCCAGAACATAAAATCACTCTCTCCAAGAGACAAGGCTAATCTTTCCTTCTAACAGAAATATCATGAACTCTTATATAGATAGAGGAAAACACTGCAACCATTTCTTATGGAAATGCTTTTGAAACTATAAAATACAGATATTATATCCAGTAAACATTTATTGAAAGCATCCTATGTGCCAGGAATTATGCAGGATTCTGAGAAAACAATGCCAAATAAATTTAAAATCAAATGTACATTGGGGAGCCTGGGTGGCTCAGTTGGTTGGGCATCCGACTTCGGTTCAGGTCATGATCTCGGGGTTCGTGGGTTCAAGCCCCGCACCGGGCTCTGTGCTGACAGCTCAGAGCCTGGGGCCTCCTTCGGATTCTGTGTCTCCCTCTCTCTCTGCCCCACCCCCACTTGTGCTCTGTTTCCCTCTCTCTCTCAAAAATGAATAAATATTAACAAAAAATTTTTAAATCACATGTGCAATGACCCAAACCTGGTCGGAGGGAGGCAGGAAGTCTGTTTCTCTAAAATGGACGGAGTGAAAACGTGGCTCAGCCAGGCTGTGGAGAAAGCTCATTTTCCGGCTTCATTTTCCACATCAGGGAGGCACTCCCGACGGGTAAAGGGCCGGGCGATGGCCAGAGGAGAGCATCGCAAGGAGCGAGAGTGTGAAACCACAAAAGAGCCCTTCCTGCTCTGGACACCTGCGTCAGCACTCGCTTCGTCAGGAGACAGAGCAGCCCTGGGATGAGGAGGGAAGGCGGGGTCCAGGTCAGCGCGGGAGCCAGCTAGACACGCACATCCGCTAACTCTCCAAGACCCCGTAGCCGCGCCCTGGAAAGGGGATTCAGGGTGGGACTTAGCTTATTTCACAACCCGTGGCTGATCTTTGTAACTACCACGGTTATTCGGGATCTGGTAGGACAGATCCGAAACCTGAAATGATGAAGGCCCAGAGAATCTCAGCCTCAGGAAATGGTGTGACCCAGGTCTCGTGCAGGAGGCCCCGGCCTGCAGACGTGGCTCGAAGACGTGGCCCGCAGGCGTGGTCCGCAGACGTGGCCCGAAGACGTGGCTCGCAGACGTGGCTCACAGACGTGGCCAGCGAACCGGAGGACCTGAAGCTAGAGGCCAGCCAAGGGGGCCGTGTGGAAACCAGGACGGCAGGAGGAGGCGGGACGAGCCACATGACCAGAGGGTCTGCTGTGGCTTGTTGGAAGTCAGGAACTCAAATTCCCCAGATACGTACCATGGCCCACGAGTGTCACCTCGACTACTCCTGACACTTCCCGAGGGACCCCGCCATAAAACAACGGTCTCTAGACTGTTGTAATAACTGGAAAGGTCCCGTCGAAGATGAGAAGAAAGTTTGGAAGTCACTAATTTACCCTTTTAAAATTAGGACAAGATTGTAGACAAATAATAAAACACCAAAAAAAAAACCCAAAATGCATGTAAAAGTAAACCTTTATCTATGTTTACTATGAAAGAGTATAGTCTTTTAAAGCATACTTCCTGAGATACCACTGGCACGTAAAAATTGTGTATATTTAAGATGTGTCATGTGTGGTTTTGATGCTCAGATATCTTGGGAAATAATCACTACAATCAGTCCAATTAGCGTATCCATGACATCACGTGGCGCACATCACGTCTGTGAAGAATACAGACTTTAAACAAAAAGAGGAAAAGAAGTATTTCCAGACTTAGCATCCTGGTCTCGATCCGCTCGTTTTTAACACAGGTGGTCTGTTCTCTGTCCGTCACACACACACGTAGACACAGAAGCACAGACCATCTTGGGTATACCCATCGGGCATATCTTTGCAAACCTAATCCTAACGATACTAATCCATTTATCCGAGAGTAGGAAAAAGAATAAATGTTACAACGGATTAGAATTTCTGCTCTCCCGATATGTTTAACTGGGAACCACATTAGTGAAAATCAGTTGGAGCAAATTCAGTGTCTCCAAAGGGTGCTGCGGGTGTTTTTGGAACACAGGGCACCCCGAGGTGTTATTTGCGACAGACACAGGGTGGAAGACGGGGCGTGTAGAGGAGAAGCCATATTTGTAATCATACCTTTTATTTAAATACGACTGAGGGGGTAAGGCATTTCCTGGGTGTCTACCAAATGCCGGGCATTGTAACTCAGATTGTTGTCAGATGCAATCTCGCATTTAAAAAAATCTCTTAACCTTCACAAAACCCAATGAGGCAGACATCATCATCCACGTTTTACTGTTAGGAAGAATGATGACGCACACAGCCCGCAACCTTGAAGCCGGTCTCCAAATGCGTGGCTGTCTCTAAACCTTGTGGTGGAGATTACAGATGGTGGGTGAAAACCCGTCAAGAGAGAGCCTGGGTCTTAGCAAAGGACAGAGAGAGGCCCTTGGTGTAGACACAAATGGATTTAAATCCACTCGCAAACCCTAATCCCTTGGCATCGTTGCTTACGCTTTCAAATAGCCATTTTCTTCCTGTTTGGAATGTGAAGAATAGAGATTTACTGTAGGATTAAATAAACGTACATGCAAAACATATAGTGCGGCATCCAAAAAGGTAAGCGCATTTATGAAGACAAACGTTTGATGCCCCTTATGACCTCACTGTTTTTATCAGCTGAGTATTTTTTGTGGATATTGTATTTTGCTTACAGTCTAAGCTGCATTTTACAGCACTGGCCTCTGAGGTTTCTGATTTAAGTCCTGGTTCCAGTGAAAGAGTAATAAAGAGGCTTTGCTGGACCCAAGAATCTAGTAAAAAAAATAATAATTGCGCCAGCCATACACAGTTTTATGACATATTAGAGAACTCTCGGGTTTATTTCTATCCAAAGCTATCTGAATGGAATATTTGCATTGATTTATGATTTCATCATGTGCACTAGTAACTTCCAGGACGGTTCTATTTGGGCAAAGCGGCAAAGGACAAATAAACCAAGGTGTAAGACATAATAGCTATTTATGCCACAGGTAAAACCTCAACGGAAGTAGCCTAAGCTAATGATAATTGGTTTAAATGATAATCCTGAAATTATATTCTGAGTAAGATCATTAAAGTCTAACATTAATACCTCTGTTTGATTTTCCATGCAAATTACATTTCAAAGCAAAAACTGGGTTTACGCCACAGGTTTGTATTCTTATAACGAAACACAAGACCAGGTCTTCAGAAATGACTCCTCGTTCTACTTTTGAACTTGGCTCTTCAGAGGCTACGCGTACTAAAGGGAATCGGAGCTGACACTCGGCCTTTCTGGGCGCACGATGAATTTCTCCGTCGGTCTAACTCCAACATCTGCTGTCGTTTACTTCAAGGAATTATTTCGTTGCAGGCAAGCAAACAATAAGAAAAGCTCTGTTCCAGAAACCCAACAGCCGATGGCTTTGGGTGTACATCTGCTGTTAGAGAATGGGATGGAACAGGAGAAGAAGGAAACCGAGGTCCCCGTGGCTTCTCCTAACCCCGCCCCTCGTCAGGAGCCAGGCAGTAAACATTCTCACGGCTGCTGTGTCCTCACCTTTAGAGGCATGAGGGTTTAATTCCCTCTGTGAAGGGTTTCAGTCAGCGTCAGGGATAGCATGGGTGGAGGTCAAGGTGGCGAAGCCCAGGGCCCTCTGCACGAGCGCCGTGGTTAGCTGGTCCCTGTACCCCCAGTGAGGAGCTTATCAATTTCTTGGTTAGAGGGGCCCCTTCAGGCAGGAAGTCCTTACCCCTCTGTCACCCAAGAGTCTCCCTCATGACCCTGAAAAGAAGGAAGGGTGATACCCCGTGACAGTCACCCAAGACAGCACGTTCTGAAAGGCTGAAGGTGTCTGCGTCTCCTCGGGTCCTCCCAGGTCATTCTCCCTGCTCGTCAGTGCTTGAGGAGGGGTGGGCCGTGCAGTGTCATGTGACACACCCAGCTCCTGGCACACAGGAAGCCCCCGGTACGTCATCTTGCATGAATGATATCGCGACCATCCGGAGACCCGCGTTGCCCTTGATCTTATTTACCCAGTGCCGCGTGGTGCTTCAAGTGTCCCCACTTGCCGAGTCAAAGGGGTCCCCTCCCCTCCCGCGGTCAGGTGACAGCTTGAACGAGCTGGGCTGGTCTCTTGTACAGGTTCCAGTGGAACACGGTCCCCTGATCACGACAGACCAGACCACCGTGTGGTGGTAACAGGTTTCCACCAGGGTGGTCGTGTGCGATGACCTTTCCTGCGTGCCCGGGGAGTAGCGTGTGATATGTATGCTTCAATACTGTTCCAGGTCTCGGGGGGACTTGGGGAGTGGAGGACGGGTGGTGCCGACGGGTGGCTGGCGGTGAGGAGGCAGCAGGGGACCAGGGGCTGGCTCCCGCCAGGCTGTCGGAGGGGAAGTGACAGCAAGCAGGGACGTGTGTTCACCTCGGGCCTCCTCCAGCTCTGGCTTTGTGTGGCGGTCCCCCCACGGCAGGGGGTCCTGTGCTTCTGGGGGTCCAGCGGCCGCCTGTTACTTTCTGCGGCGGCTGCTCCTGGGGAAACCACTGGCCGTGGCAGGGTTTAACCCAAGATGAACAAACAAATGTGTGTTTCTTGACAAGGACGTAGATTGAATCCACTTGTAAGGCTTATTCAGAATGTGGACATCAGATGTGGCTTTTGACAGCCCGTGTGTTTACAGCCACATGTGTGTTTGCAAATGTCACTAACATGTGCCATTCTAGACCCAGTACTACCAACCAAGTGAGACTCTGGAAGCTTCCGTCCCTCACCACTTCCAGCTACGGGCTCATGCTTCCTATTGCCTCTGGGGGAACATCCTGGTCATCAGAAATGAGCGTGAGCCCTTCAGAGCGTGGCTCAGACTGAGGGGTCTGTGCCCTCACACACTTGCCCTCCACAAGCACCCTGAGCCACGGATGCTGAGTGCTGGGCAGGACGGTTGGGGGACGGCAGGCTGGGGGGCAGCAGGTTGGGGGGAAGTAGGCAAGGGGGGAACACACGGGGGGGTCAGTCTAGGGGCAGCTACACGTACAGACACATGCAGGACGCCCTAACGGTGCTTCCGGTGGAGACCGGGAAAGGACCTCAGGAAATGACGCATGGGGACAAGTCTGGGGTCCTGTCTGAGTCAGCACAGAGGCGACCAGAAGTAGCCGGACACCGCACACCCGCGGGCCCTGGGGAGCTGGCCAGCGGATCGGGACGGCGGGCACACTTACAGAACAAAGGGTGAGACCCCAGAGGAGTGGAGGCGGGCAGAGACCACATCATGGAAGGGTCTAAAAGCCGTGCAAGGGAGGACAGTCCCCGCCCCAAGGGCCTTAACCGTATCCACTCTTCAGAAGAGTCAGTGGGGCACCGCGGCCGTCACCCTCCCCGCAGTGAGACTCACCCCATCCTGCAAAAAGTGTCGTTCTCTGGTGGTCCTCACGCTCTGCTTGGTGCTGAGGTCTGTGTAGATGCTTAAGAAATGGCTTCTGTTTCAGGACACTCAGGAAGTGTTCTTTAATTTATGTCAACCCTGGAAGAATTAACAAAGTGGTTGAAGGGATTTATGGGGAAATATTAATATAATCCCACTGGCTGCATTCCGTAGGAATGGTGGATGTCAGAGCAGAAGCAGCATTTAAAGTTGAGTGTTAATTGTTGGGCTTAAAAGTGTAATTTATTTTTCACTGCTGAATTAGCAATACTTGGGCGTATTACGCACGCTTTAGTGAAGAGAGCAGATTAGTTAAGCCTTAGCACATGCTGCTGAGAGGTTTGTGTTTGAAATTGAATGTGAACATCGCGAGTGAGCCAAACCTGTAACAGAGACAGGAGTTAGCATTGTATGAAGTAAGCGTCTGTTTTGTGCTTTGCTGAAATTTTGGAGTTTAATTCGTAAAATATTTAGACATCATATTTATAGCTGTCGCTGCTCAGTGCCAACTGAATGAATCTTCTCTCTCAAGAAGCAAATGAGTTCCCAACTTGTGAAACTTCACCGTCAATGCCCATATGTTCGTTTATTTTTGAAGAGATCGTGGATAGGCGGTTAGTAGTTTTCATATTTTATAGTAGCTCTAGGGATCAATGGGACTATATACGGAAAGATGAATTTTAAACTTAAATAATAAGTTAAATATCTTCAATAAACTTAAAATTTATTAATTTTCGGTGGAAGGATTAAAGCAAGCATTGAGCAGAAGTTACTTGTGAAATGAGCGGGTCTGACGTTCAAGGGGCCCTCGGCCTCCAGAAATTATGCACAATTGTGCATTGTAAGCATCTAAACATGTTTTGCAAATTCTAGGGGGCCAAATACACAAGAGTTTCTTCACATTCTCAAAGAACGTTCTGATGAAAAAAAAGTGGGCAAAACCACTTAGCACTTTGGTCAGATACTACATAATACTAAGAAATAGAGATGAGTTTGTAGAAATAAACCAGCAACTCAAGGAAAACGGTGCATTCTGATTGTGGTTCCAACGCTGATGCTACTGGGAATTTCCACGCCTTTCCAGCGACTCGGACAGTGATAGAGATCTGGCCGAGGATCAGTCTGGCAGGTGCACAAAGACTTCTGGCTACAAATAATCATCACATTCTTAAGGTAGTGGGAAAATTAGGATAAACCTCATGTCCCTCAAAAGGAGGCAGCAGATAAATTACAGCTCTCTCGTAAGAATGAGACAGCCTTTCTATTTATCCACATGGAAAGCTCCCTGAAACATATTGATAATTTAAAAAAAGAAACTCAAAAGCACTGTATGTAGCATAGTCCTATTTGTGCGAAAAATAAAGAAATAAGGTCTTTGATTTTATATTTTTTCTCTACTTAAAATTACGAAAGGATAGATCCAAAGATTGTAAAGGTGTCTACTGAGGCAGACAGCTGAGGTTGACTGGAAGCATGTTTTCAGTCTTTGTGCGATAAATTTTGGATTCCACAAAAGTATTACTGTGTTGACTGGAAAACCAAAACAAGGAGAGGAAAACCAAGGATGTTTACTCTGGTCCTAGAAAAGCACAGGGGATTTGAGTTTGACTATTTGTCCTTGGAAACAATACAAAAATGGCAAGACAGGCTGGTGCTCCAAACCAGGACGGATTCCTACACTTCTCTGTCCAGAGCCTTCTCCTCACCGTTAGTCCCAGCTCAGACACTACTGCTGGGATGCTTTTCTCACTTCCCTAGAGCAAAATCATTCACTGGTCCTCACTCTTCTTGCAGCACAGCCTGGACTTCCTCCCTCTGTCTCTGCCCACAAGGTCGATCGCTCCCTGCTCAGCCAGGAGGAGCTCTTAAAAATGAGGCCTGGAAAACTTTTCATCATCTGGTGATCCTATTCTCCAACCTCTTAGAAGGGACTCAATAACATATAAGGCATGTTTTTCAAGAAGCTTTCTGTCTTTATGGAATATGAAACTTGGCCAGGCCAATAAAACCGTTACCCTTTTGTTTGAAGAGTTAAGTGGAAAGATCAAATTCCCCTGAAACATAATGAATCGGTTCGATTGTACTTAACTCTAACCTCGTTGGACACGTTAATAGGTCCACAGAAACATTTCTGCCCTGCTAAGGGGACTGTGGCCAACCATAAAAGAGTGGAGTCACGGAAGTGAACTGTGGTGTTCTCTCTGCAGAACCACTCATGCCCACTAGAGAGTGATTTCCCCTGACCTTTGGATGTTTCCTGTCCCTGAGATAGATGAGAGTCACTTTATAAAGACACACAGTGACATTCTCAGGGCACCTCAGCCTCATGTGCACTGGAGATGGTGTTAGTTCTCAGGGTCTAACCCATTGCGCCAGGAAGACACGAATCCCACCTGTGTCCCCTGACTTGTAGGTCCCCCCACCACGATGTCTCAGAGGGCACCAGAGGGAAAGAGGACCGACGGAGAGCTCTCCGGATGTGTTCCGGATCATCACCAAGGAAGTTCTACCTTTATTTGCTGTTTTATGAATTTGGCTTTCCACACAGCGGAGATGCTGAAAATATTTCGCAGTATGGGAATGAATGCTGTCGTTCACACTGGTCCACGCTGGATGAATTTCAGCTCTGGTTCCTCACATAGTTTCTCAGGGGCAGGATGGGAGACGGAGAAGGGAATGTTTCACTGCTTGAAATCACACTTGCAGATACTCATACACACACACACACACACACACACACACACTCACCGAAGTCTATCTTACCCCAATTTTTGTACTTCCGAAAACCTAAAATCAATCCCTGGCCTCACATGCCCTAAGGACACCTTCTACCTTCTTCTTGCACATCCTTCCATTACAACCCCACTGGACACTTGGGCAGGAGACAAAGAATAAGGACAACGGCCAGCATGGTCAGGAAATCCAGCGGATCATGTGGTGTGGACATTAAATGGGTCAATGTGTGCAGACCTGGGAAGTGTCGATATTCACTTCTCCTCCAGAAGGTATTTGGTTCTCCAAATACTGAAGTGAATTCTGAAGGTTTCCATCTCCCAGTAATGGCAAAATGGACTATATCTGATAACTCCCCTGCCAACCACAATTATAAACTCTGGACAAGATATTTAAAAACCGATTATTTAAAGGTACTCAAGATTTACCAAAACCAGCAGAAATTGAAGAGAATTTTAGCACTGAAAGAAGAGAACCACAGAAAAGATTCACATTCTTCTGTCTTATCCCATAGGACACGTCCAGGTTTTTCTAGGTCAAGAGAATAGAGCTCAAGCAGGAGGCATCGGTACCTTAGGGCTTTGAGTCAGAGGTTGAATTTGGGGGAACCAGAGATGCTGAAATCGAGAAGAAAAATCCCAGAAAGGAAAAAGAGGCCAGGCTCTCATTCCGAGTGCAAAATCCCCTCAGGTCGCTGCTGACTCCTAAACTGCATGGGCAAGGGGTAAAACTTTAATGATAACTTGTTAAAGCATCAGCTGGAAACCTCAAAACTCTGAGGAGAAATTTTGCAGGGGCTGTAAGTCACTGTGAAACCAGAGCTGTGAGTGCATGCCAGAGTATAGGGCCTTGCTCAATATTTCAGGCTTCCTTATAGATCCCAAAGGGAATTATGCCTTATGAGAAAGGACCATCCTCTGGGACTAAGACCTATGTGTTAGGACTAAGGAATAAATCAAAATAGATCTACTCAAATAAGACACAAAACCAAACCACTTGTAAGAGATAGGCAATTCACTGGTAATTTAATTGCCTGCCAGAAAAATAACTCAACACTTTTTAGAGACAGATAACAGACTCCAGAGTCCCGGCAAAGCATAATTTGCAATACCTAGTATGCAGTAAAAACAAAGAAAACTAAACAGGCAAATAAATAGGAACAAGAAATTCATAGTCAAGGGGAAAAGCTTCCAATACTAATAGACCTAAAAATGTCCCAGATTTGGGAATTGGTGAATAATTAATTTAAAATACCTATGATAGGGGGCACCTGGGTGGCTCAGTCAGTTAAAAGTCCAACTTCTGCTCAGGTCATGATCTTACGGTTTGTGGGTTTGAGTCCCATGTCTGGCTCTGCACTGATGGCATAGAGCCTGCTTTGTATCCTCTCTCTCTCTCTCTCTCTCTCTCTGTCTCTCTCTCTGCCCCTCCCCAGCTTGCTCTCTGTCTCTCTCCCACAATTAAATAAACATTAAAAAAATTAAAATAAAATAAAAATAATGAAATACCCATAAGAGGTATATTCATGAGTAGACCAACTAGATGGATAAAAAGGATAAAATGAGTGCAATAATAGATAAAAAATTGGAAACTGGGGAAAGACTGAGATTGCGACTCAAAAATATATTACCTGAAATACAAAATTTATTATAGGAGATCAACAAAGGATGGAACACTACAGAATGACCAGTCAGTGAACCTGAAGGCAGAACAGTGGAAATTTTCCAACTTCATCACAGGGAGAATAAACAACTAAAATAAAACCAACAAACAGTGACAACAATGACAAACCCCAGCAACTAATGACCTATAGCATGAAGTGTCCAAACAAAAAAGTAACTTAAGGCCCAAAAGGAAAAGCAAGGGTGAAGGAAAAGCAGGGAGAAGACCAACATACTTGAATAATTAGGGTCAGAATTTTCCGAATTGGATCAAAAACATCAATGCACAGATCAACAAACCCTCAAAACCACAAAGGCAAACAGAATAAAATGAAACAAAAAACCAACCAACAAAAAAGTCCATACACAGGTACATGATAGTCAAACTACTAAAAACTAGTAGTAGGAAGAAAATCTTACCAATAGCCAGAGGCAAAAAAGATGTATGATATACAAAAGAACAAAGATGGGGGCGCCTGCCTGGCTCAGTCGGTTGAGTGTCTGACTTTGGCTCAGGTCATGATCTCTCAGTTCATGGGTTCGAGCCCCACGTCAGGCTCTGTGCTGACAGCTCAGAGCCTGGAGCCTGCTTCAGATTCTGCCTCTCTCTCTCTCTCTCTCTCTCTCTCTGCCCCTCCCCCGCTCATACTGTCTCTCTCTGTCCCTCAAAAAATGAATAAATGTTAAAAAAATAGAAAAAAAAGAACAAAGATACTTCTCATCAGACAAAATTCTAATCAGAAGACAACAAAGGAACTTCTTTCAAAGGCTGAAGACAAAACACTGCTAATTAGAATAGAACATCCAGTAAATATATCATTCAAAAATTAAAACAAAATAAGGACATTTCCAGAGAAGCAAAAATTTAGAGATTTTGAGCTAGAAGTCTTGAAATATAAGAAAGGCTAAGGAAACAATTTCCAGCAGAAACAAACCAATGTCATGTTGATCTAAGAAGCTACGGGAATGAATGAAGATCACTGGACATTGCAAACATGCATGTAATGTAAGAGAATATTTTCATCAGTATTTCTTGCTTTTTAAAAGTTTTTTAAGAGTAAAATGATTGTTTAAAACAAATAATAAAAACTAAAACAGTGCAGTTCAAAGTGAGAGTGAAATATATAACAGTACCAAAGTGAAGATGTTATAGGCTCTCACATTGAACATACAGGGAGAGAGGACCATGAAAAGTGAAACTTCATCCCAAGAGCAAGCACTTAAAAAAAGGAAAAAAAAAATAGTTAAAAACCAATAAAGGAGACAAAAGTCAGTACCAAAAATTACTTAGCTATTTGAAAAGAAGTCAGGAAAAAAGGAATAAAGGACTAATAAGAAACAAAGAAAACAAATAGCAACAAGGTGAGCTCGAATTCCATCCTATGATGGTTACATTAAATGTTAATGGCCTTGGTACTCCCTTACAAGGAAGAGATTGTGAGAATAAATAGAAACGCAAGACAAAACTACACATTGTTTATAAGAGGTACACATTAAATATGAAGATATAGAAATGTCATGGATAAAATCTGGAAAAACACTAAGTATATTGAAATCAGGATAGCTATAGTAATATCCAGAAAAAAATGGAACTCAAGATAGATTTACATTATAAAGATAACAGGTGACTTAATCAAAAAGATATAAAAATGTAATATCAGAGATTCAAAATATTTAAAGTAAAATGTAACTAAGGAAGAAATAGACAAATCCTCAATTATAGGTGGAAATTCTAACATCCTTTTTTATAATTTTTAAAATAAGGAACAAACAAAAAATATTGCTAAAGTTACAGAAGACATAGCTGTTAACACATTGACCTAATAGATGTGTATAGAACCCTATACACAGCAATGGCAAGTACATATTATTTTCAAGTATACTTGGGACAGTCACCAGTATAGCCCCCATGCTGTGCCGTAAAGCAAGTCTTGATAATTTAAAAAAAAATTTTTAATGTTTATTTATTTTTGAGAGAGAGGGAGAGACAGAGCATGAGCAGGGGAGGGGCAGAGAGAGAGGGAGACACAGAATCCGAAGCAGGCTCCAGGCTCTGAGCTGTCAGCACAGAACCCAACGCGGGGCTTGAACTCACGACCGTGAGATCATGACCTGAGCCGAAGTCAGATGCTTAACCAACTGAGCCAGCCAGGTACCCCAATTCTTGATAATTTTAAAAGGATTTAAGTCATACGGAGTCTGACTATACCAGAATTGTATTAGAAATCAGTAAGAATAAAGTATTTAAAAAATATCGAACCATCTGAGAAATAAGCAAGACACTTCTAAGAAATCCACAATCCAACAGAAATCTCAAGGAATTAGAACATATTTTGAACTGAATGACAATGAAAACACAACATATCAGAATTTTCAAATTGTAGCAATAGCAGTTCTTAAAGGAACATGGAGAGTTTAAAATATTTATATCGTGAAAAACAGGTTTAAAATCTAAGATGTATCCTAAAGACCATAATAATACAAGGGTAAATTAGCCCTCCCCTCCCCACAGAAAAAAAAGGCAAAAAAGAAAGTAATAATGGGGTAGATAACAAAAAGAAGGGGTGCCTGGGTGGCTCAGTTGGTTAAGCGTCCGACTTTGGCTCAGGTCATGAACTCACAGTTGGTGGGTTCAAGCCCCGCGTTAGGCTCTGGGCTGACAGCTCGGAGCTTGGAGCCCACTTCAGATTCTGTGTCTCCCTCTCTCTGTGCCTCCCCTGATCTCTCTCTCTCACTCTCTCTCTCTCTCTCTAAAAAAAAATAAGTAAACATAACAAAATTTAAAAAAACACACACAAAAAGAAAAAATAATAAAGGCAAGAGTTGATTTTTAAAAAAAAATTAATAGATTGATAATACTTTAGCTGGAGTTAACATAGAAAAAATAGAGGATATAAATTACAAACATCAGAAATAAAAGATATGATATAACTGGGGCCCCTGGGTGGCTCAGTTGGTTAAGCATCTGACTTTGGTTCAGGTCATTATCTCGTGTTCAGGGGATCGAGCCCGACAAAGAGCTCTGTGCTAACAGCTCTTCAGATTCTGTATCTTCCTCTCTCTCTGCCCTTCCTCAGTTCATGCTCTCTCTCTCTCTCTCTCTCTCTCTCTCTCTCTCTCTTTCTCTCTCTCTCTCTCAAAAATAAACATTAAAAACTTTTTTAAATATATGATATCATTACACATCATACAGATACTAAAAGGATAATGAGCAAATACAGTGGGAAACTTTATACCAATTAATTAAAGAATTTAGATGAAATGGACAAATATCTTGTAAAACATGACAACAAGATTAATATTAGTTGGGGCACAAGCTGACCTCAAGTTCAGCACAGTGTCCTCAACGTGTTGCAGGCAGAAGGTGGCTAGTAGCCTCTATCACCTGGCCCGTAAAGTCTACATCAGCAAGGTGACAACATCGGCACCTGAATGAACCATGAAGGTATGTCCACACCACCTGCTTATATAGTGCATGCACCCAGTACTGAACGGGTCATTCTCTGTTCATGGCTGTGTAAACTAAACATAATAACAACTTTGAGCTCTTAAAAACATATAGCACCAATCAGGAGGGAAGGAAAAGAATGTCTCTGAACATGATGTTTTGTAGGAGTAAGAGGAATATTTAAGAATGTCTGTGTTTCATATATTAGAAGAGAAATGAAAATGATTGGTCTGCCATCGACAGGACCTGGTTGTTGTTAGATGGGAATTAAGTATTGGTGTGGAGACACAGGGAACAAAGGAGGATTACCACAAAAATAAAAGCTAACAGAGGAATTAAATTCTCATTAAATTCAATGAAAGCAAAACTGACATGGAAGAAACTGAAATAGCATCAAGAAAGAAAGGGGAAACTTCCGGAAGGAGAGATTGATGAAAATGATGATACATAAAATTGATACTTCTGTCTAAAAACTTATAGACAAGTCCAAGAAATAGACCAGGACAATTGGAAAGAAGAGGAAATTAGACACATAACCGATCTAAAATCTCCTGAGTTGAAAAGAAATTCGATCTTGCAAATCAACGTGGTCCCCAATGGTGGCCACAGCCGGCAAAGAGAAGCACGGTCCCTGTGGCCCACTGTGACCACTGATTAGCAAGGCCCGACTCTGTACGTCCCATCCTTCCAAACCCGTTTCCTCCACCAATTGCCAGTTTCCTCCCCATGGTGATAACCTTTGCTTCTCCCATTTTGATGGGTTCTCGTCCTCCAGGACACCCCCTCATGCCACGTCTGTTTCACTGCCCTTGGTCCTGGGTGTGGAAGCATTGCTGATCCTACTTCCCAACAGATTCATGCTGTTTTATCTCAATGTCCCCACCATTCTCTCACTCACCGCACACTTTCTGTGCCTTCTTTCTCCTCCAACGTTCAAAGCTGCTTGTCCCTGTCTGTGCTTACCCTCACCTCCTGCTCGCTCCGCTCTCTCCCCACTGCCAGTCTGTCTCTTCTCCTCAGTCTCACTCAACCACCTCCCAGGGCTATCCAACTTCAGTACTATGTCTAAGAAAACTCTCAGAAGTGAGCTACAGCCCCTGTCAGTAAGAGGGACAGATTACCACAAGGCTCTCCTGAAATCTCCAGTGGTATTTTTTTCTTTGAAGGTATCATTCTCCTTCCTAGGCCCCTCTCTTCCTTCTTCCAACATCTGAATGTGGGTGTCCTCTAGGAATCTTCTTTATTTCTCTTCTGTATCTCTATGCTTTCATACTTGATGGTCTGGCTCTAAGATAGAATCTCAGAATCCATGTTTCTAAATGTCACCTCTTTCTTGAGAGCCTAAACCTACATATGAGTCACTTTAACAGGTGCATAACTTATCAACATAAACTTATGACTTGCAAAAATGTTCAAATCAAATTACTTTCTTAAATCTGCTAACAAAATTGCAGTAGAAAGCTCTCTGGTCACTCTGGCAAAAGCCCCATGGAAACACTATTGCCATGAAAACGTTCAGGCAAGAACATAATTTGGGGGAGGAGAATATCTCTAGAAATGCTCAATCCAAGTTAGGTGTTAAGCCACCAAAATCAGGATAACTCTTGCTTTGTGGTAGCAGGTGTAAGACAAAAAGAAAAGAAAAGAAAGAAAAGGAAAGGAAAGGAAAGGAAAGGAAAGGAAAGGAAAGGAAAGGAAAGAAAGGAAAGGAAAGGAAAGGAAAGAAAAGAAAAGAAAAGAAAAGAAAAGAAAAGAAAAGAAAAGAAAAGAAAAGAAATTCCTGCCAGTATACCATTGGAAAAACAAGTTGGCATATTGGAACAAAAATGTGAAATCTTCCGAGGATGCATACAAAAATGAGACAGAGAATTAAACACAATGGAAAGATAAAGAGTGGGTTATGCAACTTGCACAAGATGACAAATGAAATCAGGAAAAAGAGTGTGCTGAGTTTCCATTTGGGAAGCTCTTTCACAATAGCCACCATTTCCATTTCCAGCAACAGGGAACATTCTCCAGGGCTTGACTCATGCTGTATGTCCCTGAAAAATGTGTGTGTGGGGGAGGGTGGGGAAAGAGGGAGGATCAAGAATCGATTTTCCATTGTATTTCTAATTTTGAGTCCATTATCAAACCTGCAGGGAAAATATATGTTTTCTTCTCTTGAAAATTATTTATTATGAACATGTTATTGAGGAAAAATTTACATACCAAAGTGTTCAACCAACATACGTGTGCGACTCAGGAATTTTGCAGAGCCGGGCAATCATCACCAGAATATCATTTTAAAGCGTTACAATAACCCCCACAAGGTTCCCTCTGCTTATTTGCAAGCCCATCCTCATTTGTATCCCCTGACCCTAGGTTACTGCTATTCTCTCAGTATGTGCAGATTTGCCATTTTTTAGGCATTGCATGCAATGGAAATATGTAATCTGTGGTATCATATGACTGGCTTCTTTGATGCAGTTTGATGTTTCTCCAATGTATCTATTCTGAAGCTGGTGTCTTCCTTAAGGACTTGAAACGTTATTTAAATTTAAGAGATATTTACCATATTTGAAACTGTTATCACTGGATTCTCAGAAATGCCTTATGTCAAAGTCTTTTACTTCAAAAGCACGCTAAGATCAAGAGAAAAGCTAGGACACCTGACCAACCACTTTTATGTAACATTTACGGGCACTTCTAGCCAGTGCAATTAAGCAAGAAAAATAAATGCCATATGTGTATTATTTTATAGAACAATGAGTTTAAGTCATTTTCACATATTTTAAATAGAAGTTTACAAAGCCAGTTTTACTCAAGTATCGTTGTTCCTACGTTAAGAAGGAATTGTGTACATTTATTCCTAAATATCTTTAGAGTTGCCTGTTGAAAAAAAAAAAACCCTTAGAGACCAAATATTATCTCAATACATATGCATACAGCTCTTAAGGCATGGCAAGAGTTTGAATAACAAAACATGATTTTAGGGTAATAGAAGCAGTTTGCTGAATATTAGCTTCACAGACTGAAGGAGACCATTTTGAACTCACCCGTCAAAATAACCTAACCTCCTGTAACATGTAAGTCCCAGGGGCTCAGTTCTAAGAGTGACGGGAAGTTTTCTTTGTCTAAGCGTGATCTGCAAACACTAAATTAATAGTCCCCAACTGGCGAATGGCATTCCCTGCCCCAGCCGTTCTCATGGCCCCTGCACCTACCTCAGGCAATCCCAGACAGGTATGGGCTCCTCTGGGTCAGCGAGGCCTCTGGAAACAGGAGGAGATTTAAATAAAGCTTCTTCGTGCCCATGTTTCTCGAACCGTGTTCATAAAACACTGGGTTTGCAAGAAGCTCACATATTTTGTTTTTCTGAGTAAAGGGACTGTTTAACCCAGAAATGGTGGATAAATAATGTAAGGAGACTTCTCTACCATAGGGTCCCTCAGTGTCTCTAATTTGCAAAAAGGGTTGTAAATCCGAGCCCTCCGTGCGGATGATTTCTTTCTCCTTCTAATCTGACCGTAAATGGTATCTTCCCTTAGAAAACCTTCTGTTATCTATGTGACTAGCAAATCAAGGTGTGGGGAGCGCCGCGGTATTGTTTGGGGGTGAATATTAGCTTAGCTGTCGGCATGTGGGATTTCTCACGGAGGGGAAGGAAACGTCAAGGAAGCAGCTCTCGTAAACAACTTATTCAAATGAGCCTCCGTTGGATTGAAGAAGCAGGTCCTTAAATCTGCCTTCTGTAGATTTTCTCTCTTCTGCCTTCCCCAGGGATTCCTGTCATTATCCCACAGGATCCGAGCGACGCCTTGGGATGGCGGAAACAGATTCAGTGATTCCTTCTGGAAGTTGCTAAAGTCAGCTGCTCAGGCAAGTTGGCAACATCCCCGGACGCCTCTCCCCGGGGCGCCCCGTCAGCTCGGGGTCCACGTGCAGATAAAGTAGCCGCAAGAGCTCTGAAGGGCATTTAACTATTTTCCGTATCAAATACACAAGGGCACAGTAGCGACCATAGTGTCGCATATACACATCTCTGCTCATACGTGCGCTCTGTTCCCCTTAACTGCCCTTTTATTGTTTCTTCGCGCACCGACTGTGAGCTCATTTGCATTACCTTTTATTTAAGCTGTGCGTTATGACATAAGATCAGATAAAGGTTTTTCTCCCCTAGAACACCTCGTGTATTCTGCATTCGAGAATCTTCATTTCAAGACTTAATTCAGCAATTTTATTTGGAATTCATATACTCTTTGTTTTGCTACAGCTGTCTCTGTTCCCCCTGCTGGGTAACAAACCTGTGCTTATTTTTGCTGGAGACAGTGTTTCAGGCATTCAGACACAGACGCGGCGGCATGCTTTCGTAAACATGAGTGAAAACTTTCCAGACTTCATACATATATTTAGTAGGTCCTTTCTGCTTCCTCCGCGAGAGATCTGCAAACGCTAACTCGGTAGTCACGGGTTTTACTTTGTCATTTGAAATTCTTTCTCGTGCAGGGCAAGTGGGGAGTAGCCGCTTTTCTGGGCTGCTCGAGGATTCCTCAATTTTCAGGTTCTGAAACATGACCGCGTCTGCCAGATCACGGTAGGTCGCTTCCACCAAAAGGCACTTGACGAGGTCAAGCTCCGGGAAAGAACCCCCTGAAAAAGCACCCTACGTTCAGCTCGTTTCTCCGTGAACAGAATTCCAGTCTGCCTCGTTTTTAAATTACGTCTTTGAATGATTTTTACGGTTTTAATAAATTGATCACCAACTCTCAAATCAGTTTTTCTGAACCCTTAAAGTCTATTTCAGTTGTTATTCAAAAACCAACAATATTCTGTATCTGAATCGCCTCGCTGTAGAATATATTCCCCTCGTAGGATTTGTGCAGCTGTCCCAAATTCTTCCCGGGGAGGGGGCACGTCATGAATGAGAGCTCAGCCTAATTCGCCAGTCCTGTGACATTACACAACCAGTAGAACAGAATAGCTGGAGATGAATATTTTCATTTGTGCATTCATTCATTTATGCCTCAATGTACTCTTTCATTCTACATAATTTAGCTTTGTGTTTAAGAATGTGCAACGGGTCTAACGGGGGAGAATGATGTGGGTACAAAATATCAGCACAGTTTAACCGGGCATGGTGTGGGGGCTCCAGAAACCAGACAACTAACACATTCAGTGGTCTTTGTAAGCAGAAAGTGATTTTTCTGGTGTGGCCCCTGGACATTCACCTCATCGTAGGATACCCTCCCCCACTGCTGACTCTTGGCCCGTCCACGAGACTCGTCCTAGCCACTGAATGGGAGCAGACCCAGAGCAAGGCAGTGGGTGCCCGGGCGTGGTCTGAGACACTCGCATTGCCGCCGTCTGCCTGGGAAGCCACCGGTCCCAAAAAGAGAAATGCATAGAGCAGACCTGGCCCGGGGGGTGAGTGAGGCAGGGCACGCCGGGCACCCGCAGGCCACGGGCAGAGGGCGAATGTGGCTGTCGTGAGCCACAGAATCACCAGTACACCTGACATCGTGACACCGGCCGAGGTCACGACGGTCGGTGACTGTAGTCTGTGTCAGGGGAGAGAGACAGAGGCAAGTGGCTACAATAGGAGCCAACATTCGTGGGGGGCTGACTATTCCAGGCACGTGTTCCAAGCCGACCTAAATCCCAAACAGCCATTCGGAGAAAACAGCTATTTCCCTCCCAGTGTTGGTGAGGCCAACCCAAAGAGAGCGTGGGGTGCCTGGGGTCACACAGCAGGCCGGGACTGCTGATCCAGGCCTTGTCCCCACTGGAATACGCCGGGCGCCGCCACCCTACCTGTCACTGAGGCCGGGATCCTGGGCCCTCTGGCTGCTTGCGTTCGGGGCAGACGGCTGAGGTTCCTGTGCGCACGGACCCCATCGACACGCAGGGCGTATTACCCGTGAGGTGAGCGTGAATTCGTAAGACGTCTGATCATCGAACGCGTCTGTCGGTGAGCGTCCATCCTGTCGTGTACCTGTGATGCACTATTATTCGTGTTAACGGCCACACGCTCTTCCTGTTTTCCAGAGAGAACACACAGGCCCCAAAGTCGCGGTACCATTTATTTCGCGGAAGAACGGTCTCTAAATCCCCAAAATGCAGTGAGCAAGCGAGACAACCGTCTGCAAAGTTGAGAACAGTGATTGCGGCCTGGGTTTCAAGGACACTGGTATTTGTCGTGTTTGAGTCCGGGGCGCCGTCCCCTGCCCAGCCCGTCGCCGGACCTGCGGTCGCAGCCCCCGAGAGGCCGCCTCCCTCACTTTGGGTTTGGAAACGTCTCCTGGAACCACACGGCACACCAGGCCCTACCGCTGAGATGCCGCTCTGTTATTTGTTATACCTGGGATCCGGCGTGAATTAAAGCCATGCCTGGAAGGCTGTGCATCGAACCGGGAAGGAATGAATAACGTCCGTCAGACATCCCTATATTTTACGTCAAGGCTCTGCCGTGTCGTCTGGAGGAAAATCCATTTCGTGAACGCAGGCCTCAGAAGCGAGGCGAGTGGCAGAGGGGTGACGGGCTCGTGTCCGGCGTGCGGGGCTACCTGCTGGTGGACACAGTGGGAGCCGCGGCAGGTGTGTGGGGGGCGACGGGAGGGGGACAAACGGGACCCTGGCTGGGCTCTGCTCCCCGCGGCCTCGGCCAGCCCCAAGCTGCAATTTCCCCCGTGCCTGACAGCACGGCGCCCGAATTTCACCCTCCCTGCCAAGCCCCACGCTCTCAGGTCCCTGCAGACGTCTTGTGTTCAGCTCCCCCGAAGGATGCGGCTCCCGGCGCCCTCATAGACACGCGCCTCTTAAAGGACCAGGCCCTTGGCCCTCTTTCCACTTTGGCTCCCTTAGGTGCAAACCCCGCCCTCCCCCCCGCCCCCGTCCTTTTTAATTTTTAATTACCATTGTCTGTTCACCTTTATCTTACCCGTGACATCTTGCATTCGAACAGTATCCGAGAGGTTGATGTGGACAGTTTTCTTTTTAGCTAAAGTGACTGCAGCTCGTTGGGTTGTTAATTATGCAGGGAGGTTTGCATGGCTGAGGCTGCTGATTTGAATATGTTCTGATGTCAGGCCTGTGTCGGGGCTGTGGAGCTTGTAAAAGGATTATGATGATGTATATATGGTTCATGGCTAAGTGGGCTAATGAAAGGGCCTCATTTAATCAAACACAATTAATTAAATTAACTTATGATATTAACCCATCTTTCCGTGCATGTATAATTTATATTAATTGATTTGCTGCATTCAAATGGACCAATCAGGAGGGTTGCTGACAGCCTAAGGAAGAAGGAGGGGTCATTAGCATTACTTTGATGCAAACCATAATTGATGGGTCAGTGTGTTTTAGGGATGTGGCAAAAGCTTTGCTAATTGTCATAAGAAGTTGAAATTGATTGTGTCTGCATTAGTACATAAATTTAAATTGATTAATGTTTTGTTCTAAAATTAATGTCCATTCTGGATGGGTGATACAATGCTTTATTTATTGGATTCATTAATGCAGTCTAAGGAAAAAAATAGTGTTGAAGTTTGGTAAGTGAGGGGGGTGGTTGACAAGAACCCAACGGGGCCATCGTGGGATCACAGCGTCCCCACCCCGCCTGCCCTTCAAACAATGTTTGCTCACAAAAGCCGCCAGTGAGACCATCCAGGTCCGGCATTTAATTAAAGCTCTTTTACAGACGATTACGATAAAAAGCACCCTAAATGCGGTGAACAGTGTGGGGAGGGGGGAGCACGTCTTCTAGAAACACGATCGCTTCCCGGCCGAGACTTAGATGTTAAACGTCATCACAATTTATACCAACCTCCTCTGGAAAAAAAAAAAAATGCTCTCAAACTTGCTTGAATTGCAATTTATACTTTACAGCCAATTGACAGAGATCATGAAATCTAAAATCACAGACGCTTTATTAGAACATAGAATTTAAGCCTAGGCTGCATTTTTCATAGATGCTCTTACGTGGTGATTTTTATTCTAAAGATTCTCTAGTTAATGTGCTTTGGAACCTCTGTGGGTTTACGTCTTCAAAACCAGCGTTGAATTGGGTGGACTTTCCTAACCTGGCCTCTGCCATGTCACAGAACAGTCGCCCAAACAACTCACATTAACAACAGAACCTCGAGTCCCCATAATTGCTAAAGACACACATTCACCGAGAAGGACAGGAAGTGGGGGATGTACTGGAAAGTTAGTTTAATTCATTTATCTCCTTTTTTTTCTTACCCAGGAAAGCTTAACATCTGCTTCTTATAAACTGATTTAAATAGAAAATGTGTAATGCATCCTTTTACCAAATGGTTCTTTTTTTTATTGATAGAATAAAGCAGTCTGGCTCTACACCACAGTGCATTCGTGCTCTCAGACACGGCACATCTCTGTTTTCACAAGGAAAAGTGTGAGCCTCACACACCAGGCACAAGACGGGAGACCCCTCGTTGCTGCCTTAGCGAAGGAGGCAAAGGATTATTTACAGACAGGTCCTCGAGTCTCAAACCGTTGAATTATATTCAAATATCACTCCATGTGGTGGCACTCTCGAGTAACAAACAATAATTGGTTCTCTGGAAGTAACTTCTTAACTTTTGCTATTGTAGGAATGGATGCAGACCGCCAGTTCGCTATTGTCAGATTTTAAGGACAGCAATTCAAAACGCAGTCGTATGACTCCGAGACGGCGGTGATGGGCTCCATCAGAGCCGCGATCGTGTGTGCTGTGCGAGGGAAATGAGGTTCTTATTACTTGTTTAAATTATGTTTAGTGCCGTTGCTTTATGTATCCGAGATTTATACACGCCTGGTATATGCCATACGCATAAAATACGTTTGTATACGTGTCAGCTTCTTAAACAGCCAGCACAAACTGGCAGGAACTCGAATGTGACCACGTTCTGATTCTCTCTTCCAAATGGAAAGGAGAAAGACCTCAGCGCTGATTCCACTGGAAAAATTACAAAGACAATCCCCTCTGTCTTTGAAAAAAGGCGTTTCTCCAAGGCACATGAGACAGGGAAGGAGCTCTCTTCCCTGACGCTAGACTGCGTGCGATGGGTGTTGCAGTCAAAGCCGACGCGACGTTCCCGAGGCCTGGCTGGGACACGGGAGCCAGCACTGCCGGTGCTTGAGGCAGACCGCCCAGAGATGGCCGTGCTCCTACACTGTGAACATTTGCAGCATCATCACTTGAAACTTTGGCTATTTTTTAGAATTATTGTTGTGCGGTTGCTGCTTTGGCCGTTACTTTAAAGCTCCTAAGGAGAAACACGGCAGAATATTCTTGCATATTAGCAACGGCAGAATTCAAATGGATATCTTGGGAATCGGGGTCTTAAATTTAAATATTTGCTGGCATTTCTTAAGGTTGGGAAGGTAACAAAGATAGTGATTTAAAATAATATTGTCTTAATTTAGCAGTTTTGTGAATGGGTCACAGATGTTCTAAGAGAAAATTAACATTGTTTGTTAAAAAAAAAAACACTTAAGTCTATGCAGAATGTGGTGGCAGTTGGAATAATTATTTTGCTAATCAGGTAGTGGTTTATCCTGAGGCAGAGCAGGGCTTCTTCCTGGACCCTCCTTGTAGGGAAGCAGTGGTGAGGCTGGGGGAGGCTGGGAGAGGCTGGGAGGGAGAGGCTGGGGGAGGCTGGGAGGGGGAGGCTGGGAGAGGGGGGCTGGGGGAGGCTGGGAGGGAGAGGCTGGGGGAGGCTGGGAGGGGGAGGCTGGGAGAGGGGGGCTGGGGGAGGCTGGGAGGGAGAGGCTGGGGGAGGCTGGGAGGGGGAGGCTGGGGGAGAGGGGCTGGGGGAGGCTGGGAGGGAGAGGCTGGGGGAGGCTGGGAGGGGGAGGCTGGGAGAGGGGGGCTGGGGGAGGCTGGGAGGGAGAGGCTAGGGGAGGCTGGGAGGGGGAGGCTGGGAGGGGGAGGCTGGGAGGGGGAGGCTGGGAGAGGGGGGCTGGGGGAGGCTGGGAGGGGGAGGCTGGGGGAGGCTGGGAGAGGCTGGGAGGGAGATGCTGGGGGAGGTTGGGAGGGGGAGGCTGGGAGGGGGAGGCTGGGGGAGGCTGGGAGAGGCTGGGAGGGGGAGGCTGGGGGAGGCTGGGAGAGGCTGGGAGGGGGAGGCTGGGGGAGGCTGGGAGGGAGAAGCTGGGGACGCTGGGAGAGGCTGAGGGAGGCAGCCGGGCTTCCAAACAGAAAGGCTGCTTTGTTGTCGGGAATGGGGACCCGGGGGTCTGTGTCCAATGCTCCGACTTAGGCACCTCGTGCTTATTGCCTGGGTCAGGACGGGCCCCAGAGCCACTGCTGACTGTCATTAGGAGCTGCGGCCCATCCTGGCGGCCCTGGCCGGCGTCCTGTGTCTGTGTCTCCAGCCCCAGCCAGAGCTGTTCTGTCAGCAGTAGGTGTCACTGCAGACAGTGAGACCAGGGAATGGTTTCCAAAGTCCAAAAGGAAGAATTCTCCTAAAACACTGGTGAAGGAGAACGGGGATATTTCTGGACACGTCTCGACGGGTGAGTTATCACAGTTTTATCATCAAGCGGAAATAACGCCCCTCCTGAGACCCTTTCCCGCGGCTCGGAGCCTGATCGTGGGCTGCGTGTCCCTCCAGGGTCGGGGGAGCAGCCCGGCTCCACACCCTGCGAGGTCAGGACGGCTTGTGTCTGCTTCCTCGCCTCCTCCTGAAAGCGTCCAGCCTAGCGTGTCAAACAAGGGTGTCACTTACGGAGACACAGGCTAGACTCCGAATACTGTGAGACCAATTAGAGCTGGGCTGGCGCATCTTCAAGGCCCCAGCAGGCACTTTCCGGGAAGGGAGGAGCACCTCTTTTGAAGAATGGATGTGCCATGATTACCTGCTTATTTTCAGGGCCACCTTACGAACGAGCGACAGCTTTCTTCCTCCTGCTCGCGGAGGCCGTGAGAGCGATTGCTCACGTCGGTTTTACCGTGGGCGCTGTGGGTGACCGGAAGCCGCCACAAGGCCACACCTGCGCCTTCCCCGGGGGGCCCCCAGCCCCTCCGATTTTGCTTCCTGTCACTGCAGGCTTCGCCCAGAGACACTCAGCGTCTTCTTGGTCCCTATTTCCCGGTGCTTTAAGGACGAGTCTCCGTTTCTAATTTAGCCTCTTAAATCGCGCTGCCGAATTTTGCTCCTCCCGGGCTGAGGGTTAGATAGAGGAGTCAGGCCTGGTCTCCTGCTGCCTTCAGGCCTTTATTGTTCAAGGTAATCTGCTCAACTGTGTGTCAGACACAGTGCATTTGCCTCCGATACGCCTCCTCTTTAGTCAGAGATGTTGCAGATGGGTTTGTTTTGTCCTCAGCCTGGCGACACTTTGAAGCGACCCGTTCTTCGTCCTTAACTAAAACTCTGAATTCTGTTGTATTTTCTGCCACCTCAAAAACAGAGAAGGTCCGACCCCAGCCCGACCCCCGGCGTAAGCTAACGACATCTCCACGGGCTGCGCCGGAAAGGGCGACTTCAGGTGCATTCTCTGCCGGGGCCTCTGGGTGTGGGTTACTGTTCTCAGACTTTGTCTTTCCCACCGACTCTTGCGCTCACACGAGCACCCTGCTGAAAAAGCGCACGCCTGTACCTCAGGTATGTTTGGAGAAATCAGCAACCAGGAAAGGTTTACATCAAATTAAAAAGTGCATACGAACACGTAAATGTGCCCTGCCAGAAAAAAAAATAACTGTTGTGCTTCAATCCATCCTTTATATTTACGCTAAATGAAATACTTGACTGCTCTTAAAGCCTTCATGTTTAATTGAAATGTTACTTTAGAAAGCAGGATTCTGCTGCCGGAGACATCATAAATAACACACACCCCATGCTTCATTTAGAACACTCTGACCTATGAACCCGAACTTAAATTCTGAATTTCCTACCCTGACCTCGAAGCGAAGCTCAAAATTCAAAGTGATTTCTGAGGTGGCCCATATTTATTGTCCCCGGGACTCTTGGCTTGGATAGACCGTGTCCACGATGAGACCAGTGGTGACCATGATCTCATCCGCCCGTCTGGTGGGGAAGATCTTTATTTCTCAGCTATGGAGAATGATACATGAGGTTAGTTAAATGTAGGGAGGAGATTTATTTCAGTGTGTGGATAATAATGCGATGATTAATTCGTGCGGCTTATATGGCAAGGAGTTGGCTTTACATGGCCCTTCAGACACTTTTCTCGTCCATCTTAGCCCTGTAATATTTATAACTCTGCAGTTTCAGTACCATTTTTAAGTATTTCTAATATTCCTAGAAGTTGATTTTTTGAATACTTTGTAACAAATAAGCTAACGGATTATAAGAAGCTGGATGGATTTCGAGGGTACAGTGATGCCTGTGTCTTTACAGACAAGGTCTCCGGGGCCATTTCCTGCTTCCCAGCACCTCTGTGTTGTATTTCCTTCTCAGTTCGTGCAGAAGGGACCAGGGCGAGGCCTCACATCAACATGACAAGGGTCGTGTAAGAAGTCTAACGAATAATATTGGAATCTTAAAATGCTGAGAAGTTGATAAAAGCTAGAAATGCCCTGTGCTATTAAAACCTCAAACCAAAAGCAAACCAGCAGAAAGGCCATTACTTAGTCATGGCATTATTTTAGGCCTCCTGCAAACAAAGATTATAATTTGTTGGGGGTAAAAGCAACGATACAGTGTGGAGAATTACAACCGAAAAAGTCGTCACGTGTCTACTCTAAGAATACATCCTTAATTTTGGTTCATCTTTCTCTGTCTGATGTCGTGACATTTACAAATCTTAGAAATAACGGGACATGAGCAAAATGTCAGGATGCCGACGACGGTGGGGCACGTACACACGACCGTAACGCGGGGGTCGCCGCGGGAGTCTGTAAACTGCATCTCAAGGTCTTTGCTGTGGACCCGTGAGTATATTCTGACACTGAGCCACTGCAGCTGTTGTGTTCGTAAATGCCACCCTCCATCTCCCAGACCGTCTCACTTCGTCCGTGCTCTCCTGTATTAATTTCTTGAAGAAAGCTCTCTACGGTTGACTATGTTACTCCCATTAACAATCTCACGCTACGTGTCAGTGTTTTCGGCTCTTAAGACACACTCCTTCCAGGACACACGGCCATGCCGACGATGTGACAAGCAGAGGCTTCCCTGGTGGCTCCGTGCCTGAGTGCTGGGACAGAGGTCAGGCGGTGCTGGCATAAACATATGGATGATGCTCTGACTGATCATGAAACTCGAAATCCATGCATCAAAACAATTACAAGATCATAAATCTGTATTGCCCTAATATAAAAATGTTAACATTTAAAAATCGAGCTTGAACTCCATAAATTTGCACGGGGAGTAAATGTGTATGCATGAGGCTTTTGGGGGAAAAAAAATTACAGTATTGGAATTTCCCCCTAACTCATCAATATTTAGACACACGCAGAAAAAAAAAAATAGGCTTTCTTAAACTAATGCCTGGTAAGTGAGTGTAATACCCAATAAGGTTTGTATTTATTCCCACGTATCATGGCCAGTGAGCAAAGACAGGGATTAGTCCCACGTGTAAAAGTTGCTTTTCTGTATAAATTGGCCCCGGAGGGAAATTTTCCAGATCGGTTTCTTGTCCCTGGACATGATCCGGTCAAAATCATATTTGTCCCCTTGTCATGTTACCTTAGCAGGACGAGCTCAGCAAAGGGAACAGGTGCCCCTGTGTATTGATCAGGGATCACGGCAAAGAGCTCTTATTAGATGTTGGAGGCCACCAGGAAGGCATGAGAAATCAAGAGTGTGCGCAGCAGGTTATTGATGGAGGCAATAACCGCTCCGCGGGGCCCACGGAGCCGAGCTGGCCCGACCGCGCGGCACGACACGTCTGCGCGGGGAACAGACGACATGAAGAAGCATGGAGCGCCTCTCCTCACCTGGCAGAGTTATTAAAGTTCATTGAAGGAAGATGAACGGCTCCAATATGTTAAACACTGGAGGCAGTTAAGAGAGAGCCGCTGTCAGGGGGAGCCTTCGTTTGGGGAGCTCGGGCCGCCCGTTCTTTCTTTCTCCTTTTGGAGATTCGACTGTGTCCTCGCTCCAGCTTTCCGTTGGCGCCTTCGCTCTCTGCACGGGCCTCGGGAAAGCAGAGAAATGCAGCCTGTCCACCTGAGGTTGCCGCGCTCTCGTTTCTGAGCGTGGCCGACGGCCTCTGAGTCGCCCAAGAACACGCGGTTGGCCGCGACGAGTGCACTGCAAATATCGGACACCTGCCCCCTCCCCACCCACCCCCCGCCCCCCCCGCCACGCCGCATGCAGTCTGGAGCCGAGATTCGAAGCTTGGCCAACACAACGTGGAGCCCCAGCACCCAACCTTGCGTTACCCTCACGTAATTAATGGGGCAGCCACGAAAGTTAGGAAAAAGAATTCTACCTTTTGCTGGAGTACAGAGAGCTCTAAATTAGGAGACAGGCAACTCTCAATATAAATTTTCCTTCGGGGCTCACCTTCCTTCTGCTACTGAAAGGTCACGGCGTGATTCAATGTTTTTAATCCTACTACAGTGTAGTGACATCTTGGGGGACGTCGGCAGGTGCATCCCGAGCCGCCCCGTTCGGAACAGCCCTGGGGTTTGGTGTCTGAATTAGGCCGTTGGCACGCGTGCTGGGTGGACGCTCGGCACAAAGATGAGCAGAAACGAGGAACACGGAGGAGGCCCTGGGTGGAAACGCAGGTGCCGCGGCACCTCGGGGATCCGTGGTCGTGCTTGGGTTCTAGTCCCGCCTGTACGGAAGATAGCCGAGCGCACAGATTGCCTCCGTGGGCTCTCCCAGCCACAAGCCCCACCCATGCAGACGGCCGTGGCCTCGACGGCTGGCAGACCTTTGAAAGCACGCTCTCTCCAAAGTGGCCTGGTCCACATAGCAGCTCACACCGGGCACCTCGCACGTTCTTTCTTCCTCCAGCTTGCCCTTCGGATCCTTCCCACAGCCTCTTCCCAAATACATGCCCTGCCACGGGGGGTGGGGGGGGGGTGGCCATGCAGGAAAGCAATGTTCTAATTTACAGTAGCACTCGGTGTTCGTTTCTTTTACTTAAAAAAGGATCTGAGGGGCATGTGGGTGGCTCAGTCGGTTAAGTGTCCAACTTCGGCTCAGGTTACGATCTCACGGATCGTGGGTTCGAGCCCCGCATCAGGCTCTGTGCTGACAGCTCGGAGCCTGGAGCCTGCTTCGGATTCTATGCTTCCCTCTCTCTCTGCCCCTCCCCTGCTCATGCTCTGTGTCTCTCTGTCTCTGAAAAATAAAGAAAACTAATAAAAAAATTTTTTTTTTAAAAAAAGGATCTGAAATTCGAAAAATAGCATGAAAGTTGTGAAGCCAATTTGAAGGACCTGGGTGCCCAACTGGGTTGAGAGACTCCTCAATCCTTGTCACTGTCTCTAAGGGAGAGCCGGTCCAAGGAGCCCACTCCATGCCGGACACAGCCCCATGTGAATAGACCAATTGAATGCCATTTTCTGTCCTCACAAGAATTAAACGTGTCCCTGCTCAGTGAACCCGAGAGCAGCAGCTTTATTTAAACACGTTTATCGCCAGTACTTCTTAACTGCTGTAGAGACGGGCCTACGCGGGGCGCCGTGCAGCAGCATGGGATGGTCTAATTAAGGTGCCAGCCAGGAGAGCAGGTCGGTGAATCCCCACCATTAGGCACAGCAATAACCAGGTGGCCAGGGAGCAAGGCCCCACAGGTCGGGCACGGGCGAGGGGACCGGCGCACGGCGGCCCAGGGAAAGGCACGAAGTCGAGTCGCTGTCCGACCGGCTCCCTCCAGGAGCGGGGCCTTCCGATGGCAAAGGTCTGTTAGTCTCTATGTGGACGGAAGCCGATGGTGAAAGAGGAACAATTTTGCTCGACTGAGGTATTGCTCAGGTAACAGGATGTGGCCTTCATAAGAGGCAGACAGTGACCCACAGGGAATCCACCTGCCGTCTAACTCCTTCCGTCTGCTAGCCGGCTCTTCTGTGATTGGGGCTCGCGGAAACGCGCGCTTCTCTCCGGGTTGGCACACGACAGATGCTGACAGCTGGCATCTGGGTACTGGCACTTGGGTACCAGGCCCCCCTGAGCCCCTTTGCCACTCTCCATGTGTCAGAGCGTCTGGCCCTACTGACACCCAGGGTGGGACCGATGGCCTTCCAGCTCGCGGACTGTCACCCGGTGGACGGTAAGCCCCACGCCGCATGGGGCCTTGTCCGGTTTCTACCCCTGCCTGACACGTGTAGGTGCTTAGTAAATCTCAGCTGAGTGAAGGAAGGGGTCATTTATTTTGCAAAAGAAACCCTCACACAGCATCCCCGCTTTATACAGGAGAAAACCGGGTTTCAAACAGGCACGTGAGCTCAGGGTGGCCCTCTTCTCTTCTGTCTTCGTGTTTGAAATAAACACCGTCTCCTTCTCCGTGCCCTGAAATGGTCAGACCCAGTTGAATTCTCCACCTTGACCATGCTTTTTGACTTGCCTCTTCTTTTGGCCTGTAAATATTGTAATATGGGAACCTAGACACAGGTGCAAGGTTAGCTGATTTTATTAAGTGTGTAATGAAAACTTTGGACCCTCCCATAGATTAAACACCTTGTGTAACAGATGGAAATGTCACAGCTGTTGAGTCATCTTCCCGTCCCGATGCTTTCCCGTCACGCGGCTGTCGTTGAGGCCACTCCCGTGGCTGAACCGGGTGTGGGATCTGTAGGACGGTGACTTCACAAATTTAACTTAGTCTTCCAAGGATCTCACGATCACACAGTGATGCTTCTTCCCCACTAAATTTGACGACTCTCCTTTTCTTAGGGAAAAAAGGAAGGCAGACTGTCTTTCGACAATGATTTTTTTTTAGTATCATATTTAAGGTTAAAAAAAAAAAAAGCACCTGACACAGCTCCATTTAGTTTGGAGTATTTATTTCCTGTCTCTGTTCACACACATCAGATGTGTTCATTAAAACCGCGTGCTACACACACACACACACACACACACACACACACAGAATTTGTTATTTCTCATGAATGATACCTGGAATTCTTGGGTGTTAGCACACTGCTGGTGAACGCACATCTCACACGCTGCAGATTCGACAGAGGGCATGTGACCGCTTCATACAACCACAGAAACACCGGCTTCACAGCCTCTAAAGAATAGGGGAGTGTGCAGGTAAAGACAGAAAAACCAGAAACAAAACTCTAATGTTTCCATGGTTTAAAATGGACCACCGTGGAGAAAAAGAACCAGCCACATGGTATTTGGTGCCCCAGCGCCCAGCGGCGGAGGACCCGCCCTGCCTTGGTCCGGCATCCACCTCACTCTGGGTGTGGTCGACTGCCCTTCCCGGGGACGAGCGACCCTCGAGGGCAGGTGGCCGTCCCAGCAGATGGCCAATGGCCGAGCCGCTGGCCGGAGCGTGGCTCCCACGTGTGCTTGGAGGACAGCTTCCCCACCAGAGATGCTCTCAGGTACCTGAGTGGACCTGAGTACATGGACCGCCCCAAGTATGTGCCTGTGGACCCTGTTAAGTTGTGTTTGTGTGGTTTTGATCAGCACAAAGGATGGGGATCGAACGGGGTGCAGAAGAGACATGACGTGACTTTCCGAGTGACAAGCAGCTCTCTCTGGAAGACAGGACCCTTGCGTCCACCCCCGCCCATCCTGATGTCCACAGAGGGGGCAGGGGGGCATCTTTGGCCCAGGAGCGCTCACAAACGCTGCGGGTTGATTTAAAGTTCGAACTTTGCCCCCGTAAGGAGTTTAGAGCTAAGTTAAAGGTCATAAATAAAGTTGGAAATTAGCAACCCGAGTGGTCTCACTTTACCGGGCAGGGTCTAAAGAGTGTGTTTTATTTGATGTGTGTTTGATGAAGGGCCACAGAGGTGCACGCGGTACCTGGTTCTCTGCCTGAAAGAGCTCGTGGACATTGCGGGAGGCAAAGTTCACATCAATTAGCCCGAAATTACAACACAGTTTACTAATAACTTACAGCAAAAGTGAGCCATTCAGATCAGGATCATTTAACTCCTTTATTTAAATAAATTTAGTGACGATTTCTCTCCATGTAACTGGTTTGCCGTTTTCTTTGTTTTAACCATGGATCCATCTGAGGGACCAGTAAAGGCTACGGGTCCTTCGGAAAACGTGCCTAAGCCGCACGCCGGGCACAGCATCCCCGGACAATCCCATCTCCCGCACACAAAGGCAGAGGTCCCCGCGGATGCTCTGTGCACATGTGAAGACCGTGTCCCCCATAGAGAAGGTGTTCTCTTAGCTTCATCACTTTGTCAGGACGCAGAGGGATAAATGTCTGAGGGCCGACAGGATCTTTCCCTTTGCTGCTCTCATTCTTGGTCTGCCACCACCTGGGCACCTGGTCTGGCCCCCGTGGCACTCAGGCTGGCTCAGGTCCCCACGAGGGGCCACGCTGCTCCCCGGCTGGCGTCCTTCCCTCTGTCCGGCCAGCGTCGCTGCCCTGGTCCTGCAAAGCTACCTCCAGAGACAGCAAACCCCTCTGCCCCTTGCACCGGCCTGGTTCCTTTCTGTCAAGACATTGACACTTTTTCATGCTTTCTTTTACTCTTTTTTTTTTTTGGAGGGGTTGGTTTGTTAGATACAGGAGGGGAAATATGGGATATGTTGTGTCCTCTCGGGGAACTAGTGAAATGAATGGGATCAAAGAGGACGAGTCCCTTTTAACATGCCTTTTATCGATGTTGAAATTTATCAAGAAATTAGGAATCATCGAGTCCCAAGTGCTGCGGGCGCTGATGACATGCACGTCACTGAGCGTGATTTTGTGGCCGTGCTTGGTGCACAGCAAGAGCAAAAATCAGGAAAGCTCCGATCGCAGCCCCGAACCATTGCACGAGCTGCGCTGGCGGGAGGCAGGGCCGTTTCTCAGCCACACTCTGCTCCAACACTTGGTATTGATGGGTTTTGCTTCTCTTTTCCCATTTCTTCCTTTCCTGGGATGGAATACGGAGTCCCTGAGGTCAAGCCCACTGACGTTGAAGACACGTTGTTCCAGAGGCTCAGTAAAGTTGAAAAACTGCACCTGCTCCTGAAACGCTGGCAGGACGTCACGGCCAGGCTGCCCCCGGCCCCGTATGGGCACCTTGACTTCTCGGGAAGGACGCGTACCGTGCCCCCACCCCCATGGTGGGCGCCCCACTTCTGCACGATCCTAGCTCCAAACAGGGGAGTGTGTTTGTGTCTGGCTCCCCCGAGGTCCTGCCCTCCCACGTGTGGACAGGCCTGCACGGCCCGTGGTTCTGGAGGATGGCCGCCTCGCTAAGTGATTGGTGACAACACTGATGTGTCACGGAAGGAACCTGGCGATATTCTCCCTGATCTCCGAGAGGCCCGAAGCGCAAACGCTGCCTCTTTCTGTTGGATTATTTATGACACCGAGTCATTCATACCCTCGCCCCTTCGCTCATTCGCTCCTGCCTCGTGCGTCTGCGGGAATGTATTACTCCTTGGGCCAGGCCCCTGCGGAAAGGCACCAGGGACCCCCAGCAGCTTCTGTTTCCCTTAACAGGAGCGGAGGCGGCCTCACAAAGAAGGGGTCTGATAAAGGGGTTCATGATGAGGTGTTAATTACTGATAAGTACTTAGTGTGTTCGTCTTCTGAGGATGTTTGCATTTTAATAGGAGTAACTCCTTAACTGGAAGGAGTGAATTTCTAATGGTGACCTCTCCGGGGTGCTAAAAGTGAGATTTAGGGGGGATGAGGGCACTTCTAATAATAATCCAAAAGGCATTCCTAGTGCGTGCTCTGTATACATCGAAGAGTGCATTTCTGAGCTACGTGGACGTATTATTAGATATTATTCACTCTTCCCCCATCATGAGCAGAAGCTGAGTCCTGGCCTTATGCTGAGAGGTTTACAGTCTTAAGTGAGGCTGTGAGCAGATACGATAAGAATCAATTAGCGGTGAGGCCGCTTTGCAGATACCGTAACCTGGGCAAGCAGAGAACGCGGATCCAAAACGGGGAGAAAGAAAGCCCCCCGGAGGGTGCCCTGGACGTGGGGTCCCGTGCCACGCGGCCCCCGCGTGCTGCTGAGGCGGTGCGTGCAGAAGGGCAGTGGAACCACGTGACAGAGCGAGAGGCGCTCTGTTCCCCACAGGCCGTGCCTTTTACTTAACCCTCTCTGTCTGTTTTCAATCTACACGCCCATTTTAAAGATGTGGAAACCGCGGCCGGGGTGAGTAAGCTCGTAAAAGGACCTAAATCACGGGCAGGACCAACGTCACCGGGCGTGCAGCCTGTCATACTGCTCGCCGCCCTCGCCCGTCGGGGCTCCACGCACGGTATGTCCGGCTCTGCCGAACTGGGGCTGCTGGTCTGTGCTCCCAGGAAGGAGCAGGTTCCTGCCACGCCTGGCCGCGAGGAGCCCCACGTCCGCAGTTTGGCTCAGCCTCGTCCCCTCGTTCCTCGGGAGCGCCAGCCTCTTCCAGACGCACGTGCAGCCGAAACCCGGCGCAGACACGACCCAGACGGCGGTGGGGCCGCGAGCCTCACGCAGCCCATTGATCGGCTCGTAACATCCCGTACGATATTCACTATTTTATGTACGTGGTCTCCTATCTGAGACCACTTAAGAACAGAACCTAATGCCATCTCAGGGCATCCCAGGTTGGATCACTCTGGACACACGGGAAGAAGTCTAGGCAGCGTTTAACTCCCTTCCACGGCCTACAGGTGTGTAATTAGCAGAAGGGATTCTGAGCCGGAGCGGGTTCAATTGGGTATCTCCTTATTACCCAGGATGTTTCATTTCTCATTATAAGGTAAGTAAGACTGGATGACCTAAATTAAAACAAAAATCGACAGTGAATTAGCTGAGTTCAAAGAGAAAGTGTGACCCGCTGTGCTTCGTGTTGGAGCAAGTTAACATCACCTGCATTTGTAGGGTGCTGGTGAGCTGCCGGCAGAGTCTGGGGGGACGTCCCCTCGAAAGCCCCTCTTGCTGTGCGATCCGACCCTCCTGAGGCTTGCCCTCTACACGGACCTGTGTTTCCTTTATAAACATCCCCCGAGCGGAGGTTCTGACGTTCTGCTACCCAGTGTGTGCCCAGTGAGCACTCGGTACTCTTAGCACCAAGATTTTAAAGACAGGTAGTAAGGGGACGGCTTGTATAGATTTGGAAGGACCCCTCCCCCATCTTTAAGCAAACGGCCTGTGATTAGCCAACGTGGCCCTTCAGAAATGTCATCTTAGGTCTTTCACAGCCACTTGTTCCTGAGGATCTCTGATGGAGCACGTTGGTAATTGATCTTGGTGTTGGGTGACTTTTCTGATACTGTGAACGTGTGAATGTGTGTGTGTGTGTGTGTGTGTGTGCGCGTGCGTGCACACGGGGGTGTGGCCTGCTCCTGGGCGCTGACGGGCAAGTTAAGGGAGGACTGATCTGACCTACAGTTGAGCCTGGTCGGTCTTTATCGGGACTTGCACACGGTCCTCAGCACAGCCGCGGTCTTGGGGGGTCCGGGCCGAACGTCCCTGCAGGTGGGGCCCTGATGCAAACACAGAACCCGCCCAAAGCTGTGCCGTTCCGTTCCCGACCTGAGGACACCGGTGCCCACCTGGCTGTGGGTACGAGGCTTACAGCCGGGGCGGAAGCTTCCAGACCGCCAAAGCCACGTGCTCTCAGCTGTACCAGGGGCAGTTGTGGGGTGTATGGGCCACAGGGTGACTGTAATCAATGCTCTGGTCGAGCACGTCTGGAATCTGCTGAGAGCGGATCCTAGAGATTCTCATCACAAGAAGTAAGCTTGCAACTGTGGTGACGGATATTAGCCAAGCTCAGTGTGACCATTTCTCAATCTCCACGTACGTCATCACTTCGTGGTGCTGCACACCCGAACCCTGCAACCATTAGACTCCAGTCATGTCTCAATGACGCGGAAGAAGATAAAAAATAAAAAGAAGAAGAAAAGAGGGCGAAAACCGCCCAGCGCTGGGCCCTGGGGATCTTTGACCGCAAGTCATGCCCCGCGTCCCCTGGCTAGGGCGACCGAGCTGGGTGGCGGGAGGGCTCGGGGGCAGCCAAAGTGGCGGCTGGCTCAGGGAGCTCATAGCACTGAGAAGGTCCGCAAGCCCCACTGCTGGGCTCTCCCAGCAGTTTCTGTGAAAAGTCCTGTTCGTCCCATTGACTTCCCAAAGATATAAGCCTGTGTGATGACGATCCCACAGCTTTCTCACCAAGGGAGCCGTGAACTGTTCACCCGAAGGCCCTGGTCCTGAACCTGCCTTCTGCCACCCGGTGGGCAGAGGCCACTCAGTTCTGCACCTGCTGGGCCCTGGGGCTGACGACCTGGGAGAAGCCCCCAGACCCAGGGCCCCTGGGTCCCTCAGGTCATTAACACCTGTGCTCTGACCAGGCACTTTAAGATGTGGTCTCCTCCCCAGGAAGAACGAACGGCCACAGGCACAGCGGGTGAACATCTGTGCAGCCGATGATGTGACCTTGAGCAAGTTCAAGGCCACAAATCACAAAGAACACTGCCCGTGAGGAAACTCAGGAATCCTGAAGGAAGGCTGGTGGGGACAGGGAGACAAAGTGTCCTCGCTGGACCCCATCGCTTGCCACACAGCCCCGCACCAGCGGCTCCTGGGGCCCCAAGGGCAGCCTTCGGCCAGCAGGTGGTTCCGTTCAGTGTTCTTGCAGAACAAGACCGGAGAGCAGGGTGGCCGTCCGCGCTGAGCACAGCCGGTCTGTCCCGAATGATCTCCTCCCCCTTCACCACTCACCTCTCCCTCCTCGTTGGGCCCAATGAGGCAGCACCTGCTGCCGGAGAGGCTCATTCATCTTGATTCGGCCCCAGCCTGACGTCGGAGGCGCCCCGTGACACAGGTCGGGTCACGCCGTGGCCGTCAGCCCTGTCGCTTGCACACTTGCGTTCCTCCTAACCGTCCTCCTCGGGTCAAAGCCGGATGATTTGTGCCAATTTCACGGGGCACGGACTGGACGTCCGATAACTGTCTTCACGGCTGCATTCGTGCCGGCTGGCTCGCACGCCTCAGGCTGCTGTCAAAACACAATTTTTCCCGCCTTCGTGTGGGCTTTGGGAGAGCTCCACGTACGGAGGTCTCAACCATGAGATGTCATGACACTTCCCAGCGCCCCCTGTAATGTCACGCGGCCGCCACACGGTTGCTTCGGGCGGCTTGAACCACAACCGTGGGTGACCCGTGGGTGAGGGGCACCCTGTGGGGATCCACGACGTGTCCCGGGAGCCAAATACGGGTGAGGGAGGGAGGGCAGGGCCAGGGGGAGGTCGCCATAGATGCTTTCTGCGTTCAGTTCTGACCTGAGCAACGCTCCTTGCGAGCGGCTGCTGAGACGCTGCCTGTGCAGACTGAGTCCGGTGAACACTCGCCTGAGGTCAAAGACAGAGGGACCGACGACAGGCAGGTGGCTCGTGCAGAGAGGAGGCATCCTGTACCTTCCCCCAAGTACCGCGAGCCTCCCCCGCGAGAGTCACTGCCACTTCCAACCTTTTGTACATCACATCGAATACTTCATTTCAAAAATTCTCACCCAACGCTATTGTGTGTTTTTTAATGATCAAGATTTATAGAGCTTGGTCTCTTTCCTGATTTTGTGATCAAACATCCTGCAAGAGAGTCGATCTTTTAAAACAGGAAACGTGTTTTCAAGTCCACAGACGGGCACCCCACACTACGTCATTTTGAGGTCCATCCTTGGCCAAATGTTTTTATAAGGACAGAGAAACGTCACATTTCTGCATGACAGAAAGAAGTAACAGGTTCAGGGTAGATTTCTCCACTTACAATTCATTCTGTTTTGGGTTAAGTCTTGCCCTTGTGCTAAAGGAAGAGAAAAAGGAATAAAATGATTCTCGTAAAATATTTTGATCTTTAAACTCCTGTAACTGTAGCCCAGAGAAACGCAAAGGTCCACAGGGGGGTCCGCAGGGACGTCCGTCCGCAGGGGCATCCGCAGGGACACGGCAACGACTCGTCTTCACCTAGAACATCTTCGTATTCGGGGTCTGCGTGCCCTTCGTCTCCCAAAAGGCCGAGCGTCTGCACAGCCAGTCATCCCGGGACCCGCAGCCCTGGCCCACCTTAGGGGCTCTTAGACAAGCACAATCTCAGGCCCCAGCCGAGACCTCCCCAACCAGGAGGGAGACGTTTGTAAGACCCGCTCAAGCCTGGGAGACTGCATCCGATGCCTCTGTTCTTTCCGTGTGAAGGCAGTGGGCACCCTGCCCACCTTACGCCTGGAATGTCTCCTTGTCGGCATCGTGGGGTGAGAACAAGAAGCACCAGCTCGCAAACGGCCACGTCCTTCCCCAGATGGCTGGCCAGAGAGCTGGCTTCCCCGCCACGGTCGTCCACAAGGCCCACCTTTGCTCGGCTGCGCTAACCACGTCCCCATCACCCGTCCCGCCCGATCCGTGTCTCCCCGGGTCTCTCCAGCTCCTTGGCATCTGCTCTCATCCCGACACGTCCGTCTCTCCTCTTCCTGCCCAAACAGTGGCCCCACATGCTCGTTCGCTGGGAACACAGGAAGGAGACACTGGGAATACGTAAAGGGTTGACTGGGTGAGAGTGAGGTCTCTGGGGCCAGAAAGGGCAAAGAGGAGGGGGTTCCGGGCGCCTTTCCCGGTCAGCTGGTGCACCAGCGGCCTAGCGCCCGTACAACGATGATGCGGGCCACGCACACTCTTTTGGACCAGGACTAGATGCAGGGCCTTCTGCATGTGTGTGTGTCTGTGTATGCACGTGTGTGTGCGTGTGTGCATGTATTAAGCTGTGTGTGTGTGTGCCTGTGCGTATGTTAGCCTGTGTGTGTGTCTGTGTGTGTGTGTGAGCATGTGTGCATGTGTGTGTTAGCCTGTGTGTGCCTGTGTGTGTGCGCACACGTGCATGTGTGTATGTGTGTGTGTTAGCCTGTGTGTGTGCTTTGCGTATGAGCATGTGTGCATGCACGTGTGCATGTGTGTGTGCACACATGTGCATGTGTGTATGTGTGTGTGCATGTGTTAGCCTGTGCATGTGCCTGGTATGTGTGTGCTCGTGTGCATGTGTTAGCCTGTGTGTGTGTGTGTGCACGTGCATGTGTCAGCCTGTGTGTGCCTGTGCGTGTGCACGTGTGCATGTGTGTGTTAGCCTGTGTGTGTGCCTGTGTGAGTATGTGTACACTCACATGTGCATGTATGTGTGCATGTGTTAGCCTGTGCATATTCCTTGTGTGTGTGTGTTAGCCTGTGTGTGTGTGTATGTGCATGTGATAGCCTGTGTGTGTGCCTGTGCGTGTGCATGTGTGCATGTGCATGTTAGCGTGTGGGTGCCTGTGTGTATGTGCATGTGTTAGCCTGTGTGTGTGCCTGTGCTTTGTGTGTGAGCATGTATATGTGCCTGTGTACATGTGTATGTGTTAGCCTGTGTGTGCATTGCACACACATGTGCATGTGCGGATGTGTGTGTGTGTTAGCCTGTGCATGTGCCTTGTGTGTGTGTGTGTGTGTTAGCCTGTGCATGTGCATATGTGTGTTGCATGTGTTAGCCTGTGCATGCGCCTTGTGTGCATGTGCGTGTGTTAGCCTGGGTGTGTGCATGTGCGTGTACACGTGTGCATGTGGGCATTAGCCTGTGTGTGTGCCTGTGTGTGTGTGCACGCGCGTGTGCACGTGTGCATGTGTGTTAGCCTGTGCATGTGTGCATGTGCGTGTGTTAGCCTGTGTGTGTGCATGTGCGTGTACACGTGTGCATGTGGGCATTAGCCTGTGTGTGTGCCTGTGTGTGTGTGAGCACGTGCGTGTGCACGTGTGCATGCGTGTTAGCCTGTGCATGTGCGCATGTGCGTGTGTTAGCCTGTGTGTGTGCATGTGCGTGTGCGTGTGTGCATGTGTGTCAGCCTGTGTGTGTGCTTGCGTGTGTGTGTACATGCACATGTGCATGTGCCTTGTGTGTGTGTATGTGTACATGGGTGTGTGTGTGCTTCTACTTTTGCTTTCTTTTGCTTTTGCCCATGAATGGATGCAGTTCTAAAACAGAATACGCTTGTCGACACTAAATGGGTCAACTAGTCGTCCCAACTAGTTACTGGCTTCCTCCCATTGTGGTGCCATTAAGTTTCCGTGCACTTTCAAGCATTTTTATTCCTCCACAGAACGTGGGAAACCTTTTTACATCACAAAATCTTGTGCAACCTTACAAGAGAATCCAATTAATCAATTAGAATATCATACTCAAATTACAGAGGAATTATGTGTCCTCTCTGCTGAAAACCGTTGAAACTTGTGATGCATTACATCAATTAAGAATCCTTCATTTCCAAATGGCACAAATGAGCAAAGCATGAGTCGCAGCATACGGTTCCCCTTAAAAGCCATCAGTGCTAATGGTTTTGTAACCTGGATAAACTTGATACGTGCTTTCTTTCTATGGCAAAAGCTAAACCCACGTCAGCGTCAGCGGTGTACCATTTCTGCTCATGCAGCCATGCCTCGTGCAGTGTTATATTTAATTGCACAAAATAAAGATAGCTTTTTACACAGTCCTCCTCGCGGATGAGGTTTGGGGAGCAGATATGATCATGCTTTGCTATCACAGTACACGAAGTGCACTTAGGCCAATCGATAAGTAACGATTCATAACATGGGAAGTTATGAGAGCCGGAGATTAGTGGGAGCGGAAAGTTTCAATGTCTAGCAAAAGGCAGTTTTCCTCGTACACCCATCCATCACACCTGGCTTCATCCCGGACTTGCCCACTTTGCCCTTTGGGGCTGCAGTGCGGCGTGTGGGAGGTAGGCTGGGGTGAGGCCTGCAGGGGACACCCCCCAGCCTTCCCCAGATGCCCGCTCCCCTCGCAGCCCCTTGTCTGTAGGTCATTTGTTATGATGGCCCTGCGATAACATAACCCTTCAATGCAAATACTCGTCTGTCCGCCGTGGCGACTTCGTGTCTTGTCCCGGTTCAGAGAGCAGAGCCCTTCTTTCGCTGGCCTCCTTATCTCCGTTAACACAAAATGCTGGGTTCTCTGTTCCCTCGGCAAATCTTGTTAGTACATAAGATGTGCGGTATTGATATGGACCTAAAATATAAGCCCATGCCACTGCTGTCTATACTAATTTTTTGTGTGTTAACAATGAATGCAAAAAAAAAAAAAAAAAAAAAACAGTTGGAAGAGAAAATAAGAGAATATGGAGGAGACCTAAAAATCAATATTAGGTCTAAATATTCCTCTTTTCCCCAATATTTTGCATTAACATGTTTATAATATATTGAGATTTTTTTCCCCAAGCTACTGCCTCCATTCTCTAGAGTTTGCATTTGCTTTCAATCTCCAACAATCAAATAGCATGTTTCGCTTCAGCTAACATTTTAAACATGGAAACACCTGATTCAGCAAAGACTTTCCATAATTTGACTAAGTGAAGACAATTGTACCGAAATAAAAATGCATCCGGCTTCTTAAGAGAACGTGCCTCTGAGTGGCTCAGTCAGTTAAGCGTCTGACGTCAGCTCAGGCCATGATCTCATACTCCGTGAGTTCGAGCCCCACATCTGGCTCTGAGCTGTCACCAGCCCCGCACTGGGCTCTGTGCTGACAGCTCAGAGCCTGGAGAGCCTGCTTTGGATTCTGTGCCTCCCTCTCTCTCTGCTCCTCCCCTGCTCATGTTCTGTCTCTCTCTGTCTCTGTCTCTCTCTCAAAAGTAAACATTTAAGAGAGAGAGAGAGAGAGAACGTGATCAGTTGTGTCCATCAGGACGTCCTCCGGAGCAGCCAGAGCAGCCCGGGGTTGCCCAGGTGGGAGGAGCAGGTGCCGGGTGCAGGGGGAGGGAGAGGGGCGTGGGAGGCACCCGCCCCAGCACCGACCGGACCGCACTCGGGTGGGGCCCCGAGAACGCTGCCTACTCTGTCCGGTGCTTAGATGCACCTGTTCTGACCCCACGGCACCCACAGGCTTGAAACCTGTGTTCTGACTCGGCCGCGTGGAGACCCCGAAAGCAGAGCCGGACCTCGGCCGGGTCAGTGGGCCTTCACCGCCCCACCCCTCACCCTGTAGGACGGTGGTTTCCAAAGCCCGATCCTCAGGGGCTCCCCCGGGAACGTGTTGTAAACGCACCTGGCACCCCGGCACCGCGGGACCTGAAGCAGACCGCCCTCGGAGCTGGGCAGGGGGTTCCGGGAGGAAGCGCTCAGGCCGTGGTGTGCTGGCAGGAGGCTCACCCCGACCGCGCTCCGCCAGCCTCCCAGGCCTCGGGCTCCACCGGCCGCAGGGGAATCAGAGTCCCTTCAGGAAGATCCGGCAGTGGTCCTTCATCAAAGTCCTGCCTCCCGCCATCCGCCCGTGATACCTGACCTCCCTGCCCCCCTTCGGCAAGATGGGGCAACACAACACACTTCATTTCTTGGTGTTTTATTTTGTTATATAACTTGTAAACACGGGCCTCCATTTGTACCTTTGCCCCAGGCCCACAAAAGGCGGGGCCCGCCCCGGCCTTGGCCTCCTAGGCTCACCTCACGCTTGGTCTATCCCAACGCTGCCTCAGAATCCACTGAATGTAGCCTTTTGTCATGCTTTATTTAGGCCTTCGGACCACACATGCATCTTTATTGCAAGGCGGGCTGGGGGACTGTTGGCATTATTTAAAAGTCTGCACGACGGTTGAAAGCCAAGAGCCGAGCGATTGGATTATTAGTTTCACGTTTTTAGAACGCTGGCTGAGAATAATGAGCAGCTCGCATGTGATTCGGTGACATATTACTTGGTTCCCACCCCAGAGAGGCTATTTTCTCGAATCTGTAATATGAGCCATTGTTGATAATATAAACGCTCTTAGAGGCATTATTACAGTGAGTAATTTGAATCCACTTTCATCACCTGTGGTTTGTGGTCCCAACTAGTTACTTGTGCAGAGATGCAGAAATGATAACCTTGAGTTTGTGCCTTGGGGACAGGCTGGGTGACCCGGAAGGGCCATGGCTTTGGGCTCTAGGGCTAAGGAAGAGTTGCCGTACTTTTCTGACTCCCCTTTTGCTCCCTCATCTATAAAACATGAAGCTAAATGTGACAATGTGCGTGTCCATGCATCTCTACAGACAGCTCCTGGTGTCCTCCCTGGTCCCCCCCCCCCCCCGCCCTTGTTCTCGCGTCCAGGAAGATGGCCCCTCTGGCGACAGGGACATTTTCCTCAGCCTTGCAAACCTGCTCCACATTCCCAACCGTCTTAGGAGCTCTGGTCTTGAGGGCATTTAGTGCTGCGATTTAAACTGTGAGTAGCTCCATTCTACTTGAGAAGAAACCCAAACCCCTGGTGCTAGAGGTCTGGGCAGGTATGACCCCAAGAATTAAGTTTTGTAAGCCATTTGTCACACGGTGTGCGTATTTGGTGGACAGGGTTGTTTGCATTGCATTTTCCCACCAACATGGGGAGTACATAAGCGTCTAAGAGCTAACCGAGGGCACACAAAATGTTGGAGACACTTGATCGACTTGATTTTTTTTAATGTTCATTTATTTTTGAGAGAGAGAGAGAGACAAAGTACGAGCAGGGGAGGGGCAGAGAGACAGGGAGACACAGAATCCGAAGCAGGTTCCAGGCTCTGAGCTGTCAGCACAGAGCCTGATGTGGGACTTGAACCCACGAACCGTGAGATCGTGACCTGAGCTGAAGTCAGATGCTTAACTGACTGAGCCACCCAGGCGCCCCCAACTTGATTGTAAGTACCATGTGAATGACGTTTCCAAAGTACAGCTCAAATGTTTGTCTTTGTCCTCTAGACCAAGTACCAATAAAGCACCTCTAAATTTAAAACAATGGGTCTATTAATCTGGAAGAAAGCACACCATTTACCCTGTGCTTCTAGAATATTTGGACACTCTGTAGTGTATCTATTTATTGTCACTTTTTCAGATTAAAAATTGGACTCCTTATTTTAAATTTAGAGGCACTTAACCTTGGAAACAATCCAGAAGTTGACAGAACTGGTTTTTTTCTAACATAACTAAAACAGAGTACATGGATGAATTTATCGTGTTTCCCCCTCATAGGCTACATCTTGGTTTTGTACCCTCCGGCCCTAGAGTAAAGTTTCGCTCTCATGAAGAAGGCCTTTTTATTGTCTGCGCGTGCATGTTTCACCCATTAACTACCTGAAAACCAGGTTATTTCATATTTTACATATCTTTGAGAAATATCGTACATTTGTGGGAGAACGAATTCACTAGCTTAACGTGGTGGCCATCAGGATCATCGCACGTGGCTCTTCTCCGAAACAGGTGCTCAGCTAGCTCACCTTCTGTTCCCCGTAAGTTGCCACAAAACTATTTTCAGATTGCAATAAAGAGCATTCCAAAGTAGGTTATTTTCTAAGGTTGACAAGTCCTTTACTTGGTTTTCCTCTTAACCAGAAGTCCCACCAAAGTGGGCCCAGTCAGATTCTTACACTGTGCTTCTAATTAGAATTTAAGTTGCTTTTAATGTCAACTCTAAGGAACCACGGTGAGAATTCGTGGCTGCCTGAAGAAATAAAATGTAAGGGCGATGCCTGGACGGTCTGAGCCACAAGAGTTGTTGCCCTTAATTTCCAGCAAATGCGGGCACGGGGGGCATGGGGCCAGAGACAGTGTGATGTGGGACATCTCTGGATCACATGCCTTCTTGTCTCTCCCAGTGAAAATAACAACTTGCTTATCAAATAGATGACTTCACTCAGCTCTTTAATAATCTTTGTTAAAATTATCTTGTAGGAACACATGAGGTACAGAATGTGAGATCTTCGTTCTTAAATGAGCTCTGCATCACTGTATGTGGATGTTCTTTCCCGACAAAGGGGCAAATGTACAATGAAACTTATTGATATTTGCCAAAAAAGTGTGAAACAAGATAAGGGGTTTCCTAAATCCAAAGCCTGAGAAGTTGTCTACAGCTTGGCTGATTGGAAAAGCATTATTAAACTCTGGGATTGGTTTATCAAAAGTTTATTTCATACGCTAGAGCACAGGACCATTCAGGGATCTTGCAAATTTTGTAATTATAAGTGTTACAGTCTGAGAAAGTTGATGCGAATTAAAGAGTGTGTGTTTTTTTTTTTTTTTAATTTGTCAATCTCCATGGTGGACAGCAGGTAGAGTGGGAAAAGCAAAGAATTTTTAAAATGACAGATCAGAATCCTGGCTACTTGTTGGCATGACCTTGGGCAAGGCATTAAGCTTGCCTTAGCTCCAGTGTATACATCTATCAACCTGGGATTAAGGAGCAGACTTTCTGGGCAGATTAGAGATAATTACATGACTTCCCTAGCAAAATTTTGGCAGTCAATGATGGTTATTAATGATTATTTTGTAAGCAACGTATTAACATGTATTGAGGCCTCGGCATTTTCCGAAATAGTTGTATAATGCGAAGCAGTTATATCATACCATTCTGTAAAGTATAGAAATGAATAAATGTTTTACAAAAGCATCAAATTGCTAACAGTTTCAAAAGCTTAGGTTCAAATAATCCAAGTTAAATTTTGGCAAAAACGCAGTAACAAGGGATCTTGGAGGGAGGGGCTGAGCTGTCAAAGACGTGGAAGTCTGTCAAGGGAAGAGCTAAGCCAAGAAAGGAGCTGTTGTCTTTGAGGGTTCAGAGACACCCCATAACATGGTGCCCAGAATACAATTCTTGGGGTTTGTGATTGGGGCCCTGCTGAGGGGCAGGATTCTCACGACCCTCAGGACCTCCGCCCCACAGAAGGGGCTGCGGCCATTCGGAAATCACAGATGGATGAGTGGGCAGGGTGGGAGAAGGTACCAGAGGAGGTGACGGCCCTGGACAGTGCAGGTTAGGGATGCCTGTGAGGCGTCAGTAGACAGCAGGTGTAATGACCCCAGAGGGACCAGGCTGAAGAAGAGGTGTGTGGGTAGGCAGCAAATAGATGGCCAGTTAGCCGATGCTCGTAGATGAGGAATCCTGGGAAAGTGTGAAGAATGAACACAAAGAAGAGACATAATCCAGAAATGCCATCTATGGAGCAGGAAATAGACCATGAAGCTGTGAGTGGAACAGACAAGGGTGGACAGCAGGGAGAAGGAAGCCAGGAGAGAACACAGGTCTAGGGATTAGGGATCGTGCAAGGACATCACAGCTTAGATGGGAATGAGAGAGCGTCTTGTCACTCAGACCCCAGGGGCATAGCTGGGACGCTCGAAGGGTGCGGTGGAGGGGGTCCAGGCCGGGCATGCCGCAGAGGGGGGCTGAGCGGGAGGCGAGCGAACGGCGTGGGCACGTGCTTGGTCGGCCCTGGAGCGTAGGCACGTGGCCCAGGGGAGGCATAACTCCACCAGCAAATTATGTTTCTGTCGGTTCAAAACACAATCATCGCTGCCCAAAACAATTCCAAGCCCAATGCCATCTTTAATTTGTAAATATTCTCATGTTGTGTTCAGGGAATATAGACAATTGGATTTTTGGAGACCACTGTGTCCTTATGTTGTTATTTCGGTGCTATGTAGAATTTTAAGACCTACCTGAATTAAATTGAAATGATGATTTAAAATATAACCATAATCTCACTAACTCAAATTGAAATAATGGCCTGCCATTTTCCAAAACACCACCTCATTTCATTTGGAATTAATTTTCTTAAATATGTCAAGCTAATTGAATGAGAGAAACATCACCGAAAAGAGACCTTCCTCACATTTGGGCCTTTATTTTCCAAATATAAAATTCATATATTTTCTCAACAATTCATTAGCTGGGGACCCCCTCCAGGGATGGGGAGTCTAGCCAGGAAATTAATTCCTAAATGAGAAGTTCCCGCCGAAGCCTCTCCCACACAACACACAGAGTTATCGAAGAAAGACCCCCTCCGATACGCGGCCGTAGTCAAGGAATGCACCAAAGTGTGAATATTTATAAAGCTCTCAAGAACAAGCAGCCAATCATCATTAGATCCTTTGGTATTCATTATAATAAAATTAATCTTGATTAATTCATTCATTATTAATCTTGCATTCAAATGCAATTCCATAGAAATTGCATTGTGATTTAGCAATTAATTTACACGCCAAGATTGAGAAGCGTCTCCTTGGTCCTCGAAGGCACAGCTCTGCATTGTGTCAGAGAGTCAAAGGCAGGCTTGGGAGATCAATTTGTTTAAAAATATCCCAGGAAAAAGAACAAAAAAGGGAGATATCTAAGTTATAAACCCTGAAGCTAGGAGAAATCTTCCCTGCCTCATGCTGTACGCGCTGAAGAAACAGAAACGTTGCAGCCTCTGATGGGGAGGAAAACACGCACATACTTCCAGCGTCCAAAAACAGTTTAGGTCTGCACGCTGTTTGATTGAATTTTGAAAGGCTCTCATTTCTATTCACCACCTAAATGAACTTTTAAAGAAACACGGCTGTGTGAGAGGTTCTGTAGGAGCAGACGCGGACCCATAGCATTATTCATTCAGGACTCAGCTCGTCCTCGGGATGGCCACCAAACACAGACGCGCTCCGCAAAAGCGCAGGGGGCCGGCGACGTCGTCGGGCCGGCCGTTCTCGGGCTGGCTTGCAAAGACCAGCTGTACCACCGAACCACCAGATGAGGCTCTAACGCCCTCTTAGTTTTCACTCAACACTCTTCCCGCTGTTCAGACCCCGAGGCCCTTGGGCAGGTGATGGGATTAAGGGTTAATACGTATTGAAGATGACCCAATGGACGGACGGTTGGTCGGGGAACCTTGGTTCTTGAAGACGTCTGTACATCTGCAAAAACGCTACGGTTTTCATTATGCCTCCCGACCTCCACGGGAAAGAAATGGGTAACAGAGCTGTTGCCGTCCCTTTATTCCGTCCAAGAGCTGCAGATGTATACATCCAAAAAGGTGCTGGCATCCTGTATTCATTCCGTCCAAACGAAGGGCAAAAAAAGAGCAAGCCAAGTTCTCAAACAGGACTTGGAACAGTTCCACGCTGAGGATGTTTACACAGGTTTCTTGATTGCATAGGAAACAAATGTTCCCATTTGATCTGATCAGCCCCACGCCATCTACCCGAGGCCGCGGTGGAAGGGAACGAGCGCTTGTGCCGACCCGTGAAACGTACAGACGAGTTTCCAAGTCGAATGGAAAATGAGCTAAAGCTTCAGCTCCAGGTAGGGAATCGGCCGCCTCAGGACGTGGCCGTTGCTCTGGACTGTGTGGACCTGGCCGCAGGGCCGACCGTCGGCCCCCGAGGAAGGAAGGGTCTGTCCACAGCAGCAGCCTGGTGCCACCGTCCCGGGCCCGGGCAGGAGCTCAGCCCCTGCAGCTGCTCTCTGCAAACGTGCTCTCACAGGCCAGTTTGGAAGGATGCAGACGGAGGAGAATTAACCCCACGCGTGGCAGCGAGGGCAGGAACGTGCTGCAAAGAGAAGCAGGAGAGGAACACATCGTGCTGGCGTCCAGGACACACATTTAGGTAGAACAGCCCGGTGACCGAAGGCAGAGGGGATCAGCCTGGAGTCCCCCCACGCAGGCTTCGGGCTCTGCTCAAGTGTGTGAGGGTTTCGTGCCCTAACAACAATCTCGTGAGCGTTTCCTGAGCGTCTCATCTCAAACAGGCATTTGTGCCACGCGGGGAGGAGCACAATTACACACGATCCAGTGTCCACAAGACATTAAACAGGGTCCAACTGTATGCCTTTTGTTCTGCTCTTCAGAAAATGTTTATTTTTGAGAGAGACAGAGAGCAAGAAGGGGGCAGAGAGAGAAGGAGACGCAGAATCGGAAGCAGGCTCCAGGCTCCGAGCCGTCAGCCCAGAGCCCGACGCGGGGCTCGAACTCACGGACCGCGAGATCGTGACCTGAGCCGAAGTCGGACGCTCCACTGACTGAGCCCCCAGGCGCTCCTGTTTTCTGCTGTTTATTGTGTCTCTTTTCAGATTCTCTCGGGACCAGATGCAGCCATTTATTATTATCCTTTAAATGGTGACATCATCACTCTGCCATAATAAACCATTAAAACCTTTCAAATCACATACACGCCTGTACACCACATGCACGCGCACGTGCATGTACGTGCACACGTGTTGGAGAGACCTCAGAGGGAGGGCTGGGCCTGGGGTGTCTGAGGGTCGCGTCTCCTCCAGACACAGGAGGGCAGGTGCTCTCAGCGCCCATGGCCCTCCCTCTCGTCTCTGGAGTGAGCCCATGGTCGTCCACCCTGCAGGGTCAGGGCTGGTCTCCGATGGGAGTGCAATGGAGGACAGATGTCATCGGCTGTCCCCACACTCGTCTGTGCCCGTCTCCTCATTGTTCGTTTGTGCAAGAGATTGTAGAAGAGGGGCCCCCATTTTCATCGGCTGCAGAGACGTAGACAGTCACTTGGACACAGAACAGCGTTGATTCCGGTAGACGGAGTGCGGGTGGTGGGGACAAGGTCAGCGGCAAGGCTGGAGACCGGGTAGGGACGGTGGCCCTTAGGAGGGAGGGAATTGCCAGGAGGCAGGGAGCGTCGGGGTCGGGTGGCTCGGCCTGGCCTGGAGCAGCCCTCACCATAGCCGCAGGAGCTCCGGGTGGGAAGCTGATTTTCGTCCTTCGTGCCTCCTCTCTGCAGCAGGGAGAGCCCCGGGGGAGCCCCGCTGCCCGTGGGAGCTGCCATCCTCCACGTGGGTCGGGCTCGGGAGACAGCAGCCACTCTCCTCCCGACCCGTCTGAAAGTGTCTACAGCAGCGGGAAGGGACCACCATTTTCACTCAGACTGACCCCAGAAGGCAGAGGCGACGTGCCATGGAGAGAACACCAGCCGGGAAGGGGCAGATCTCCCCTGTTATCACTCAGGAGTGCTGGCCGATACTCAGTTGCCCTCTCTGCTAAGTGGGGACAACAGTGACACCTACGCAAGGGGCTCTGCGGGTACAGGGTGAAATGAATCTGCAAAGCACTTGCAGGGCTCGGGACGGCGTCTTGGTTACATCCCTCCTTCCGTGTGCTCTGTCCCGGCCGGTCCCTCTTGACCGGACGTGTTCACCCGTCAGGGGCCGCCGATGGCTACAGCGACGGCTGCCTCCAGGAGACATCCGTCGTCAGGACTCAGGCACCAAGTCGCTTACCCAGGAGCCAGAACCAGGATTGGAATTCATACCGGGGTCAGAATCACCCCTCCGTCCGTCATGGTTTCTGCTACCAGCCCAGCCTGGGGAGCAACCCCAGTGAAAACCAAGACTTCTGTCCACAACGCGTCCAAGAAGGCGACCGTCACAGTAAACAAAGCATCTGACAGCAGGGGAGAGGGAGCGGGCATCAGACCGGAGGCTGCATATGACATAAACTCTGCATTAGTGAGCTCTCACTCGGTTATGCCACGTAAACGAAAATGCCCACGTCAGTGACACGCAACTGCACACATTTCCGTCTCACTCGGGCTCCCCACTGGCTGTGGGTTGGCTGAGGCTCTGTGGCTTTGCTTCCTGTGTCCTTTCATCTTAGGGTTCGGGATCAGAGAGCACAGCCTTTCTTTCTACCTTGAATCAAACAATTTTTAGGACACAGACTTCGCCTCTTTCGAGAATACAATCCAGTGTTTTTTCAGTAAATCTACCGTCGTGTGTTAGGGCACTTTCACGACACGCATGTGGTCCGTAGGCCTGTTTGCAGCCGTCTCTGTTCTTATTACATTGGTAGATTACTTTCTGCCACCGTCCAGGGTCCCTCCCTGGACGTTTCCTGTAAGTGGAATCATACAAGACGCGATCATTTGTGTCTGGCTCCTTTCACCCAGGACAACATTTCCCAGGTTCTTCCACACGGTGGCTTGTGATCGTACTTCACTCCTGCTCATGGCCGGATGATATTCCATTGTGTGGTTACACAGCATTTTGCTTACGTGTTCATCTGTTCGTGGACGTTTGGGTGGCTTCCTCCTGCGGGTACCGTGAATAGTGCGGACGTGAACGTCCACACACAAGTCTTCATACAGACATGTATGTTCGTTTTCCTTGGGCAGGACTGGCGTTGTTGGCCCTTATGAGTTACTTTCCAAGAAATGGCCACGCTGCTTTCCAAAATAGTTGTAGCATTATACACTCCCACGGGTCACGTGTGGGAGTTCCCATCTCTCCACACCTTCACCAGGATTGCACGTTGTCTGTTTTTGTTGTTTTGTTTTGTTTTGTTTTGTTTTGTTTTGTTCTAGGATAGCCATTTCTGGGGATGCAAGACAGAAAAGGGCAATGTTCAACGGAAGCAACGACTCTCAACGTTGCTGGCCTGATATGGCACGCATAATGTTTCACATGTAGACAGCCATGCGCGCACACACAGTACGTTCCATACACAGATACATACATATGTGCACACAGGTCACGTTTCACACAGACACAATCACATGTCATTGACCAGCGTAAATCTCACGGCCAAGCCCAACCTCAGTGGGATGGGGACGTGTGGGACCCCCTAAGCAGGCAGCCTGGGTTACACAAGAATGAGTGAGGTGCACATAATCCTCTCACAGAGATGGGGAGCGAACAATTGTGAAAAATAAGAGAACCTGACACAGTCCCTGAAGCGTTGTTGCCTAAGGTGGGCACTGAACCATTCTGGAAAAGCACGGTCCTGAACGAAAGGCAGGAGCACTGACGCTAGAATCTGCCAGAAGACGTGTAATAAGTATTTACAAATGTGTTTATTGAGATGCACTAGAGAGTAGAGTGTTTAACAATTGAGAATGTTTGAGAAATGCTAACTACCATATTCTTCTTCTGGAGAAGTCACGTGTACTTTTAAATATTAAACACTCTGCATAGCCTGCTGGTGATAAAACCTGTTTACCTTTGAGCCGGAATCTCTAGCTCTCCTTGGTCGTGGAGTATTTAGTCCGCACACACACTTGCTGCACCGCGTCCCTGTCCGGGAATGGAGTCGGCTGCCGGATCGCAAGTTCACGGCACCTACCGGCCAGGGGACAGGATTCCCTTTCACCTCTGTTTTTTAAATTTTTTTTTCAGTTTTTATTTATTTTTGAGACAGAGAGAGACACAGCATGAGCGGGGGAGGGTCAGAGAGAGAGGGAGACACAGAATCGGAAGCAGGCTCCAGGCTCCGAGCGGTCAGCACAGAGCCCGACATGGGGCTCGAAGCCACAAACCGCGAGACCGTGACCTGAGCCGAAGTCAGAAGCTTAACCGACTGAGCCACCCAGGCGTCCCAACACCTCTGTTTAAACTCCAAGCTGTGTCTTTTGCGGGGAATTCTTAGAGGCCATACTCAGAGGTAAGCCTCACCCTAAGGCAAGCAAGATATCATTCCAATGTGCTATGAGCCATCCGAAGGCGAGCTCTCCTTGGGTTTTTAAAACCATATAATGCAGGGGCGCCTGGGCGGCTCAGTCGGTTGAGCGTCCGACTTCGGCTCAGGTCATGATCTCGCGGTCTGTGAGTTTGAGCCCCGCGTTGGGCTCTGTGCTGACGGCTCGGGGCCTGGATCCTGCTTCCGATTCTGTGTCTCCCTCTCTCTCTGCTCCTCCCCTGCTTGCACTGTGTCTCTCTCTCAAAAATAAATAAAGATTAAACAAATTTTTCAAATAAAAAAAATAAATAAAACCATGTAATGCCAGTGTTCCAATATGTAAACAGGAAAATCTATTTTCCAGTTTATATTTTCTTCTCGAATCCCCGCCTTCTCCGAAAGAAGGAGATATTCTTGTGGCGGGGTGGAGGGAAGCAAGCAAACAGATTAAAGGCAGAGGGTAGGACAACTTCGCTGAATTCAAATAACAGCAAAATCTTTCTCAAGGGCACCAGCCATAGCACATCTGGGCTCTCAGGAAAGCCACCCTATCGACACACGGGACGGCAGAGGATGCACAGGAAAACCCTCCAAGTATTGGCTGCTTTTGTAATTAGAAGCAGAAAGTATCAGGCATTGGTTCAGATGGACAGGTAGAGGATATACGACGCAGAGGCGTATAAAGGTTACTGCCGGGGCCTCAGAGTCTGGCCAAGCGGGCCCCCCGTCCACAAGGAATCCCGTCACAGGAGTGCAGTCGGGGCACGGGGGAGAAAGGCACTTTGCCTTTTTTATTGTAAGAATAAACAGAGTCACTCACAGGCCTGTGCTGGCTGCGAGATATTAAATCTGCTTAGTTGACGGGTGCCTGTAACGCGGGGGCTGTCTGCTGGAGTATTAGGGGGACACTTTGGGGGAGGTTATTTAAAGAACAATTTTTATTGTCATGTTGTTTTAGGGACGGCCTGCCATAAGAGAAGTCTTGTCATTTTCTGTCATAACAGATTGGCCCAACGCAGACGTAAAAACGTGATGTATCGGGCCATTATCAAGTGTAATCTTTACATGATATCACCCCTTTCCTCTCGTCCCCTGACACTCGGATTAGTTAAGTTGCAGATTATTCCTAAACTTCTTGCATCAAGGCAATAGAGGAAATCAAGGGCCTAGTGTATTTTTCTCTTTGAAAAAAAGAAAGAAAGAAAAGCTTTTCTTAAATGTTTTTACTGTTTGTTTATTATTTTTGAGAGAGACAGTTCATGAGCAGGGGAGGGGCAGAGGTTAGAGGGAGTCAGACTCGGAAGCGGGCTCCAGGCTCCGAGCTGTCAGCACAGAGCCTGACGGGGAGCTCGATCCCACGACCCCGGGATCATAACCTGAGCTGAAATCAAGAGTCGGACACTCAACCGACTGAGCCACCCGGGTGCCCTTCTCCTGCTTTATTTTCAATGCCCACCATCACCCAAAAACCTTCACTGAGACCCATTTTAAGTCTCTGAGGTTAAGCTTTGTTATCTCTGCCAAGAGCTCTCCTGCTCCCTATCCCTTTGCGTCACTTACTCGTGGCCCCCAGACCCTGGCGCCTGGACCTCCCTGGTGCCCGGTCATCAGGAGTGGAGGTGGTAGCCCGGCACCTCCCGTGAGGTTTCACCAGGTTTAAGTCCCACTGGGGCGGGAAACGTCTGTCCCCGTGCCCATCACAGAGCCTTGAAGGGGACGCAGAAGAACAACTCAACTTGGATGGACAAGGTTGGCTTTCAGGATCTACCTGAGGGAACCCTGGGGGGAGGAAGGCTCCCGGGGACCTGGCGCCCCGGGCACACAAGTCAGCCACCATGAGGGGCAGCCTCCTGCCTCCTTGCTCATCCCCCCGCCACCCCCACTCACTCTGCGTGTCCTCACCCAAACCTACAACCCCCCCCCCCCCGCTCCTGGAGCAAATTAGGATCCCACAACTGCAGCCCCCGTGGTTGGCGGGGCCATGGGGCAAGCACGTGGGTGGGTTTGGGGACACATGTGAGTTCCTGCTCGAGAGCAGAACTGCCCGAGAAGGAAGACCCTTGTCTCCTTCTTTCGTGCGTGTATGGCTAACACCACCTGTGACCCCCTGCTCCAGCAGCAGTGGCTGTACGCCACGTGACTGCGATGAGCAGAGCTGCTGGCAGTCTGAGCAAGGCAAAGTCGCTCTCTGCACTTTTCAAACACAGATCGTGGGGACCGTTTGTCACCACTGCAGAGGCCACCCGTGCTGTCTGGCAGACGAAGGCACGGCCGCTCCCGCCCCAGCTGAGGCACTGTCCCAAGTTGACTCTGTTCCACTCTGTTGTGTCCTGGGGTCCTTGATGCCTGTGCCCCATGCCTAATGTGGCCGGGTTATCGCCAGGACCCCCACGCCCAGCCCGGTGTCTCCAATAGAGGGAGACCTCTCTCCTGCAGCCATCTACCCCTTTCCTTCGTCCATCTTTATGCATGGATAGACAAGATTTTATTTACAAACAAAACAGGGGTGCCTGGGGGTGGGGGCTCAGTTGGTTAAGTGTCTGACTTTGGCTCAGGTCACGATCTCTCGGTGTGTGGGTTCGAGCCCCGCATCGGGCTCTTTGCTGACAGCTCGGGGCCTGGAGCCTGTTTCGGATTCTGTGTCTCCCTCTCTCTCTGCTCTTCCCCCACTCGTGCTCTGTCTCTCTCTCTCTCTGTGTCTCTCTCTGTGTCTCTCTCAAAAAATAAATAAACATTGAAAAACATATTTTAAAAAACCAACAAACAGACAACTGTACTAACCCTACAGAAGTGAAGAAATGAGAAATCTCAAGATGGGAGGAAAGTTAAGCCTTGTCCCAAGGCAGATGTCGACGCCTAGGAGCAGTTTAGACCCAAAGAACACTCGTCACGGTGGCAAATGAGACATACAGCCTTGTCATTTAGCTGGGCAGGAGGATGTGTTGGGGTGGTGATACTCAAACTCATTTTTAGAGAAAAAGTTCGAACTCCCGAGAAGGAAATAGGAGACAGACCTACACACACGGAGGAACAGGGTTCACTGGGGGGTGTGGAGCCAGACGACGCAACTGCTCCCCCAGGCACCACAGTGCCCCCCCCCCGCACTCTACGCCTCCAGCTGCACAGAACAACTCTCTTCTCACAAACAGAGAACGCCCAGGGGGACGCAAGCCAAGAGGCACGTTTGTGCCTCACGTCATGTTACGATGTCGCCCCTGCTTCCTTCACCCCATTCTCCCACCTCTAACCTTCCCGCTGCCTGTCCTACGTTCACCCACTCAACGCTCGGGAAATTCCCAGTTTCTCTGGGAATTCTCTTTCCTGCAAACCTCTGGCACTTTATTTAGAAGACTTTTGCCATCGGCCACGGTATCCCCGCTATCGTGAGCGATCGTGGATAACAGGATGTGAGCTCGGAAGGTTTGACCAACCGAGCCTGTGCGAAGTGAGATTCTGGAACGGAGGAAAAAGAAGTTTTCACCAAACTACAGGAAACTGTTTCATGGCTCTTGAAACTCACCACCTGTTGGAGTGTAGAAAGCCGATTCCTAGTAGAGGAAAAGGAGGGTTTTGTGACAAAGAAAGAAACGAACAAAAACCCTCTCTTTGGGGGAAGAGTGTGTTAGGGAAGGGCCGCCCCCATACTTTACAGACATCGTGGGGACACCAGCCCCTCTCAGGGTGTGGGGACTGCCCCTCCCAGTGTCACGTCAGCAAAGTCTTCCTGCAGCCTGCTGGCCTCTTCCACTCACCTTCGGGGGTCAGTGATCAACACCACATACAGACCTGGGAACTGCAGCGGTGTAGACACAAGGCTGGCTCCCTCCCCGGCCTGAGAACAGGGGCACGGCCTGAAGCCGGCCCTCTCTGGTCAAGACAGAAGTTTTGTTCAATGTCAGGGACGATTCAACTGTGTTTGTAACACAGACCATACACCATCGTATTCCCTAAAAAGTATCCAAAAACCCGTGGGATTTGCCGTTTTCCTCTAGTAACGGGAAAACCGTCCCCATTTCCTATATTTCGAGAGCCCGATGTGAGACCAGCTGGCTTGCATCTCAGGGATATACACCTGGTCACCTTGGTTAACAGGCCGCCTCTCCAAGGGCTCCCTGGGGACTCAGTGGCCCAAATGCATCCGTGCAGGCTCAGCCGGCACCCGGAGCGTTCGAAGGCCTACAAAAAGGCCTGGTGGTTTTTAATGTTCCGATGAAAGCTCTTTCCAGCACCACTCAGGCCTTTTTTTCAGAGTCAGTCACTTTTCAAGTAAATCAAGGAGGACCCGTAGGTCAGCGAGGGCAGCGTTCAGGGTTCTAATTCAACATTAACTTACTTCTTGTTGAAGGGCTTGATTTCACTGTTCTGGGTAGAGAAGGAGTAAGGGCGGCCATCTTGTCATAAAATCATAAACCAGTGCCGACAGCAGAGGGCACGTGACACGCGGTCTAGGGGACACGGCTGCCTTTGAGATGCTCAGGACCTCTATCTGCCCGTTTTCCTGTCGGGAGATGAAACGCGGCCGCGCTTTTCACACACAGAGGGCCTCCAACCCGTGATGCACGTCAGGCCGGCTGGAGGGCCAGGCCAGGCCAGGGATGCTGTGCACATGCGTGTGCGGACTACCTGTACGTGCACACACCCGTAGCATGCACACGCAGAGAATACAGGTACACACGTGGCTATACGCGGCGGGTTGTGTCGATCCACGTGTCTCTGGAGGTGAAGACAAAGTCAGCCTCCACTGCAAATTGTGGGCTGGATTTCCGCCTCCTGAAACCAAGCTCTCTCTCCATGCGGCCGTGAACCCGGAGACAGCGCACGGCTTAAATTGTGTTCTGAAACAAAAACGCCCTCTCGGCAAGCGCGGCGTCCTTAGGAGTGTGCGGCCTCACCCCGTAGCCAATCTGGAGGGCCTTGCTCACACGAGTGTACTTCAGACAGAATGACAGAACTACACTGCCACTCCAGTTAATGGATTTATCAAATACCTTATTTCATGCTTTCTGCTTTTGATTTATGAATTTTGATCCCGGAGACAAGGACCCTGTGAGTATCGATTGTGGGAAATGTCAGACTAACAGAAGTTAATTTCACTTGTGCATGTGGAAGTCTCTGATTCTCTGACAGTGCTGTCTGTGGAGGATCAGCTGTCAGGCGCTCGGTGACACCGTCCTGTCACCACGCGCTGTCACCACGGGCAGGCGCCCCATCCAGCAGCCCCGAGCCGCGCCGTGTTAGGGGTGGAGGTGACACCACTATGTATCTGGAGCGGGTGCACCGTGAGCCTCCGGCTGTGGGTGGAGAGGAAGTGGTTAGACCCCCGGGGATGCCGCGCGGGGAGGGGGGAGGCGGGCGGGGTGTCCTGGCCTTTGAGACGGCACGCTTTTGATTGCAATATGCTTCACAGGATAATGGAATGTCATTCTGCCAGCTCTCGGGCTGGTTAGGGACAGTTTATTTATTGATTGACTTTCTTTGTAAATTATCAATCTTTCTTATACCCCAGTCACCGAGTCATTACTTATGCAGTAATATACTAATGTGGCATCGTGAGGCAGTCACGTCCGCAAGCTGGGCCTCGTGGGCCTCAGACGTTGTGTGGTGAGCGGTGAAACGGTTTCCTTCGCGGTAGACACAAGACTTCATGCAGGTTGCGTTATAAGACAATGACATCTCAGCTGCAGTTCATAGCGCATCACACGCTTAAATTAACACATAGACGTCGGTGCCGGCGATTCTGCGTTAATGGAATGAGCATTTCCTTCTTAAGTTGCACAAAGACAAAGGAAAAACAAAAGCGAAGTATGTATAACAGACACGGTATTGTTTTCCGTTGCCATGATGGTAAGGCTAATTCAATCTTAATCGCACTATAAGCTTTCAGTCGATAGCTTTTTATTCTTGCAAAAAAGTATCTAAATTCAAAGGTCGAATATTATACAGTGCGACTGAGGCGTTCAAAGACACCGGCCCCCTATACGCTTGTTGGATATCGATGTTTCGAGGACAGTTTATTTTTTAGAGAAGTCTTAGGTTCACAGAAAAATTGAGAGGAAGATAGAGCTTTCCCATATGCACCCTGAGCCCCACCCCCACCCCCGTGCACAGCCTTGCCCACTATCAACATTCCCACCACGCTGGTGCATGTGTTATAATCGGTGAACGTACACGGATGCCCCGCGATCACCCTGAGTCCTCTGTGTTGTGCACTCTGTGGGTCTGGGCAAATGTGTAATGACGTGCATTCACCCTTACGGTATCATTCCGAGTAGTTTCGCTGCCCTAGAAATCCTCTGTGCTATGCCTATCACCTCTGCCTCCCCCCAACCCCCAACACCTGCTGATCTTTTTATTTTCTCCACAGCTTTGCATGTTCTAGAATGTCCTATAGTTGAAATCATATAGTCTAAAGCCTTTCCAGGCTGGCTTCTTCCACTTGGTGATGGCCTTTGGGTTTCCTCTGTGTCTGTTCATGGCTTGATAGCTCATTTCTTTTTAGTGCTGAGTAACATTCAATTGTCTAGACGTGCTGCCGTTTATTTATCCACCAGCCCCCTGGAGAACACCTTGGTTGCTTCTAAACTTCGGAAACTATGAATAACGCTTCTCTAAGCACCCGGGTGCGAATCTTTGTATGGAAATACATTTCCAAATCATTTGGATAGATACCAAGGAACAGAACTGCTGGCTCACACGGTAAGAGTACATTTCGTTTTACAAGAAATTGCCACAGTATCTTTCAAAGCGGCTGCACCATTTCGCACTCCCAAGAGCAGCAAATCAGAGTTCTCGCTGCTTCGCATCCTCTCCAGCGTTCGGTATTGTCGCTAGATTTTACATGAGATGATACTGACTGCAGACAAAGACAGTTCTACTGCCTCGTTCTTAATCTGGATGCGCTTCATCTATTTCTCTTGAATTATTACACTGGAGAGAACGCCTAGTAGGATGTTGAATATAAGTGATGTTCCTGATCGCACCGGGAAGGTATTCGGTCTTTCATTATTTAGTGTTAGGTTACCCGAAAGTTTTCATTAATGCCCTTTATCAAGCCAGAGAAGTTGGCTTCTATTCCTAGTTGGCTGAGAGTGTTTGTCAAGTATGGATGTCAGATTTTGTCAAACGATTTTTCTCTGTGTGGATAATAATATACATTTCTCCTTTTAGTTTTTATTTGATTGATTTTCAAAAGTTAAATCAACTTTGCATTTGGAGATCAACCTCACTGTATCCTGATATGTTGTGTTGGGGTTGAATTGGCTAAAACTTTGTTTCAAATGTTTGTACGAGTGCTCATAAGGGAGACCGGTTTGTCAATTTTTTATAATATCTTTTCCTGGTTTTGAAATCAGAGTAAAACTGGCTTTAAAGACTTAGGCTTTAAAGACTTTAAAGTTGAGAAGTATTCTCTTTTCTTCAATATAACAGAAGAGCTTGTATAGAAGTGGTTTTCCTTTTTCCTTAAACATTTTCTCGAAATTCACCAGTGAAGCCATCTGAGCCTGTAGTTTTGTGGGAAAGTCTATTTTTTTTTTTTGCAACAAATTCAATCACTTTAATGAGCATGGGGCTCTTAAGGTGTCCTGTTTCTTCTTAAGTGAGTTTTAGTGACATGTGTCTCTCATGAAATTGCCTACCTTGGTTGTCCTCTAGATTTTAAAATTTGTTGGCGTGAAGTTATTCATTTTTTTTATATAATTCTTTTAATATCTGTAGAAACTGGTGATGTCAACTCTCTCATTCATGATATTGGTGAATTGTCTCTTTTGTTTTTTTCTTGATCGCTCTGTCTACAGGTTTATCAATTTGATCGATCTTCTCAAAAAACCTGTTTTTGGTTTCACTGATTTTCTCTATTGTATTCCTGTTTTCTATTCTATTGATGTCAGCTCTAATCTTTATTATTTCTTGTCTTCTGCTTGCTTTGAGTTTAACTGTCTCTTCCTCCTCTACTGTGTTGAGACAGAAGCTGAGGCCAGTGAGTGGAGACCATTGTTTGTTTCCAGTATATGCATGCGAGGCTGCATATTGCAGCTTAAATACTGGTACAGCACCAGCTAGCATGTCCTGCTTCCATTTTGATTTCTTCTTTGACCCATAGGCTTTCCAAGAAATGTCTCATTCACTTTCAGATAGTCGGGAACTCTCCAGACTTCCCTCTGCTATTGGTTTCTAATTCAATTCCATTGTTGCCAGAGCACTGCCTTGTATGACTTGAATCCTTTCAAATGCGTTCAGACTTTTTTTATGGCCCAGCACAGAGTCTTTCCCGACCAGTTCTCTGTGTGCGCTTGAGCAGAATGTGTGTTCGCTGTTGTTGGTGGAATGTTCTGTTAATAATCATGAGGTCAAGTTGGCCAATAGCTTGGCTCAATTTCTCTATATCCCTCTTGATTTTCTGTCCAATCCTTCTGGAAGCTACTGACACGGGGTAGGGAAGTCTGTAACAGTCATTGTATGTGTCTATTTCCCCTGCAGTACGGTGAGATTTTGCTTCGTGTGTCTCGAAGCTACGTTGTTAGGTTTATAAATGTTTGGAATTGTTATGTCCTCCGGTTCAACTGGGCCATTGTCATTAGGAAATGAACTTCTTTTCTGGGAAGATCTTTTTCTCTGAAATCTAGTGCATATTTACGTATTGACACCAACTTTCTACGTGATTTTCCATCCTTTTATTTTCAATCTGCTTGTGTCTTTAAATGTGATGTGTGTGTGGAGGGGGTGGGGGCTTTCTATCCAATCGGGGAGTCTCTGTCTTTTAATTATGTTATTTAGGCCGATCCCGTTTCTCCGGGTTATCGGTCTTGTCGAGGTTTCTCTTACCATGCTTTTTGCTCTCCCAGGCCCCCGCCGGTCTTTGTTCTTTTAATTCTTTATCTGGTTTCCTATGGTCAAATGAGTATGTTTTATGATTTTATTTTATTTTCTGGATTTATGAGCTGTAACTCTTTGTTCTGTTAGTTTAGTGGTTGTTTTAGGCTCTATCATACAAGTGGTAGGCAGAATGAGGGTGTCCCAAAGATGCCCCTATGGATATATTATGATACATAGCAAAGCAGAATTAAGGTTGCAGATGGGACTAAGTTTGCTCATCAGCTAACCTAAAGATAGGGAGATTGTTCTGGATTGTCCTCCAGCCTCATGTAATCACAAGTCCTTAAATGTGGAAGGGGAAAGAAAGCAGAGGGTCAGGGTTAGAGCAACAGTTAGAAAGACTGACCTGGTTGTTCCTCGCTTTGAAGTTGGGAGGGGGCTGTGAGACAGAAAGTGCGGGCAGCTTTTAGGAGCTGGCGGGGGAGGTCGGGAAAATGCATTCAACCCTGGAGTCTGTGTGCAGAATGCAGCTCTAGTGACACCGTGATCTCAGTGCAATGAATCCATTTCAGAATCACGACTTCCCAGGATGTTGTCTCCTTAGAGCACAACTGACAATATAACCGAGTATAAACAAATCCAAGCCTGGTATAAGCTTCGTAACAGTTAGTACAACTCTGTCTTATACAAATCATCACGATGTCCTGGCTGGTGTATTCATGTATTAATGAGACTGTGGCTGCAATCTCATACGGGGAGACGTTTAATGGAGAATAAAAGTGAGAAAGTGTTTCGTCACCCTGCAATGGACGAGACAATGGGCTCCAGTCTGGTTTGGTTCGGAAACTGTTCTCTGACTTTGCCCAGACTCCCGGAAACGGCAGCCCCAGCCCCAGCCCCAGCCCCAGCCCCAGAGTTAAGTCAAGTCTGTTTGTTCAGTCACAAAGGCCACATATCTTTCAGCAGATTCAGTAGACTTAAGTGTGGATTTGAGACTCAATTCTGGTTCACTGGTCAATAAAAGGCATTTGTGAAAAGTGCTCTGAGAAATATTTTCCATGTTGATGAAAAAAGCATAGGAGAAGGAGTCATTTCTGTTACCGCTGCATGATTTTGTAAAGATATGAAGCCTGCTGTTCCTAAGGCTCCTTGACCATGAGGAGATCCAAGCCCAATTGCAGTGAGGACCAGTGAGCCAAAAGACGGGAGACGTGAGCACAAGACTTTTTGAAGCCCTAAATCAACACCAGCACCACCCATCTCCAGACGCCTCACCGGAGGCATGAGGAATCATTTAGTATTTGAGCCACTTGAAATATTTTCTACTGGCTTCTCAATAATATACCAGTGACGATGCTGCGTTGTAACTTACCAAGAAATGCATGAGAAACCAAACTGTGTGCGTGTGTGTGTGTGTGTGCGCGCGCGCGCATCTCCTCTGTGCCTTGAGATCAATGTTAAGGTAGAAACATAAGTGTTACGAGCTCCTCTAGCTGACTAGTAAGCTGGTGCCCATGGGCTGTCAGGCAGTTCACTCAAACGCTCTGGGCCTCAGTTTCCTCACATTGACTTATTATACAGGGTCCTGTAATGATCTGCTCAAAGTTGTAAGCCATTTAGTAAGTGCAAAGTAAAACATAAATTCTAAACAACAGCACAATCAATCCCTTCCTGCTTAAAGCCATTAGAGGTGCTGGCAAATGTAAGCAGGTATAAGGCTTTGGGCTTTTCAATGTTTCTTTTTTCTTGGGGGGTCGTGCATCAATTTTCAAAGGCCTTTTGGGGTGTCACTAGATTTCATAAACGTATCACTCTGCAGTTTCCTAACCATCTTCTTTTAGAAATGGCAAAGGGCCTCTGGGTGGCTCAGCCATTACGCGTCTGACTCACAGTGTGTGAGTTCAAGCCCTGTGTCGAGCTTTGCACTGACAGCATAAAGCCTGCTTGGGATTCTCTTTCCCCCTCTCTCTTTACTCCCCCCCGCCACTTGCTCTCTCTCTCTCTCAAAAATAAATAAACTTAAAAAAAAGAAATGGCAAAAGTACAGAATTTAAAAGAAATCGCAGCCTTTCTGAAATAGATTTGGCTACCTGTCCTTCCCATTAATGTACCAAATACTTTATCGTTGATGTGCACCTGCACTGTCGATAAGGTACCTTACAGGATTTTCAGTCAAAACTTGTATCAAGGTGACTATGAGAGAGGTCTTCTGTGGGCACAGAATGGATTAGGCAGTCCAAAAAATCTTGTGTGGCCACACATCAGTTACAGCACAAGAGAGTTCTAGAAGTTTTCCTTAAGTAACCAGAGGACACAGTTCCTTCATTTCCAGTAACCAGATGCCAGAATTCCTTCACCTCAAGCCTTTTCTTAGGAGCCGCAAAACAAAGCCGGCACATCTCGCTAGAGCCGTGAGCATCCACGGGGGTCCCTCTACCACTGTCCCCCCTTCCTAGAGTTCTGTCCGCGAGCCCTGTGGTCCAGGGAGGCCTTCTCCACTGCCTGTGCCAAAGCTGTCGCCTGTCATAAGCTCTCCCTCTTACCACTCTAACTGGTTTAAAGGTATTCGTAAAACCCAAGCCTAAATTATCGTCAAACTGTTTGCTAGACACAGCAGGAACTGGTCTCTCCTGTTGGACGTAAATGAAGCCTTGCAACTACAAAGGCCGGCAGCCTGGAGGTAAGTGGTCACCTTGGGGAGAGGAGACAGAAGGAGAGGTCGCCATCCCCCCCGGACTTCTCATTGACATAAGCCAATAAAGCCCACCGCTCCTTTGTTACTCTGGTACTTTTAAAGGGCTTACTTTTTGTTGCTTTAAGTGACACTTTAAGAGCATAGAGGAACACCTTGGAAACACAGAACAATTGCTATCTTTTGAGAGCTAATAATGTAAATCACTTGAGTAGATGAAGAATAAGATAAAAATCTTTAGAAATTTTTTAAGGTTGATTCATTTTTGAGAGGCAGAGAGAGACAGAGCGCGAGTGGGGCGGGGCAGAGAGAGAGGGAGACACAGAATCCGAAACAGGCTCCAGGCTCTGAGCTGTCGGCACAGAGCCCGACGTGAGGCTTGCACTCACAAACTGTGAGATCGCGACCTGAGCCAAGGTCCAACGCTCAACGGACTGAGCCACCCGGGCGCACCAAGAATAATATAAAATCTTAACAATGGGTGTTCAGTATGTTGCAGAAATCACAACTGTACGTGTGCTAGGCCACAGCTACATGAAATGCTAGATGAGGCAGAAATTCAAGCCTGTGTGGCCTCCACCTCCTTTCCTGGCAGGACCTTTCCGCTCCCCATGGCCATCCTCCCTTGGCCAACCCCTGCCCCTGTTTGGGTCCCGTGCATGGCATCTCTGCTCCAGACGGTCTTTCCTTTCTGGGCTAGGTGCTTCTCTTTCAGGCTGATTATATTGTGTGTGCGCATGGCCATTACACACGCAGCAGCGACTGTGTTTGTCATGTGTTCCTGCTTCTCTCGCGGCGCTCTGAGCACCTGACAGTGAAGAATGCGTCTGAGTTGGTATCACCCAGGAAAAGCATCGTGCTCGTTGCTCAACAATAACTGATTGCTGAGTAGACGAACGAACAAACACACAAATGCGAGAACAGGCATTTGGGAGGAGATGACAAAGGCTATAGAACGATGGCACAACACATCGACCACCAGCAATGCCATAGTGTAGAAATGCGGGTGTTCACCGTGTGATGTCACCTTAAAGAGCGAGAAGCTCAGCCGAAGTTTGCAAAAACGTGAATGCGCGCCCAGAAGATAAGTAACTGTGAGGCTGTATATCGGCCTAGATTTGCAGCTGATGTTGTCAAAAAGTGTCAGGTGAAAAGTAATTTCTTAGTTTATGATGCCGATGGCTGGGAGGTTTCCCCAGGAAGGACAGGAATTTGCCATGGGTTTCTCCCTGGATCCGGGGTAGAGACAACAGCAAGCACCACTCATCTGTACTTCTCACTACTGTTGGCACCGGCCACTTGTTGGGGCCCCTTCCGTCGCTGCCGTTGGACGCTTTGGATGTCACCTGCATGTTCTTCCGCAGGGGAGATCTTCCAGCGGGTGGCACCGACCGTGTGCGCACGCCTGCCCCCTGGCTGGGCGGTAAGCGGCTGAGATCTTATTGAATGTTGTATCGCCCGGAAACGCATGGTGCTTGGCACAAAGCAGGTGCTCGGTGAGTGACCGTGGAGCGGACGAACAAAGGAATCCATGCCAACGTATTACTACGGTGGTTTAACTGCCCTGCAGTAGGGATGCTTCACGGAGTCAAACCTTAAGAGGGCACACGGGACCCTGCCAGTCATACGGATGAACTTCGGACTCAACACCCAAAACACAAACAATCCAGTAAAGAAACGGGCAGAAGACGTGACCAGACCCTTCTCCAAAGAAGTGTCCAAAGACATCCAGATGGCTAACAGACCCATGGAAAGAGGCTCAGCGTCACTCACCATCAGGGAGACGCAAATCAAAACCACGACGAGATATCACCTCACGCCTGTCAGAATGGCTACAGTTAACAACTCAGGCGACAACGTGTTTTCGCAAGGATGTGGCAGAAGGCGAACCCTCTTGCGCTGCTGGTGGGAACGCAAACTGGCGCAGCCGCTCTGGAGAACAGTGTGGAGGTTCCTCAAAAATTAAAAATAGGACTACCCTACGATCCAGGTAGGTACCCTATAATACCCTACAATTGCACTGCCAGGTATTTATCTAAAGGATGCAGGAGTGCTGATTCAAAGGGGCATATGCACCTCAATATCTATGGCAGCTCGATCAACAACAGCCAAAGTATGGAAAGAGCCAAATGACCAGTTTCTTCTGCAAGTCGACTTGTCCACACAGAACTTCTAGAAATACAAGTTTCAGGGAGCTGTTCGAATTTTGTGCTAGTGGCTTGTGCTGTGGCTGAGTTCCACCGATCTTCCAATTCCATTAGTTATTTGCTGAATGCAATCACCCATTTCGTATGTCTTCTAACATTTGCTCATACAGTAAAAAAAAAAATAAAAATAATAATAATAAAAGCACACTTGTTCTTGCCTTCAGTCACACTTATATTCATTGATTCAGTTCAATTATGTAGCCGTATACGATTACAAATATCATCTGTGGCACTGTATTATTTCTATGCACCTAAAAAGTTTGGATGGCATATCTCGCACCCAGAAAGGGTACAGGAGATAGGAGTAAACGAAACCGTGTTGCTTATTAAGTGAGGACATAATTTCCAGGGAAAGACGAGCGCTGTTTTGCTCCAGTGGTGTGGGAAACACTGAAATGTCACCGCCTGGCTGGGACATAACCAGGAGTCTGCTAATTTGCAGAAAGCATACTTAAGAAACAAGTTGGGTTATTTATTTGGAGAGAGAGAGCGAGTAGGGGAGGGGCAGAGAGAGGGGACCGAGGATCCAAGCAGGTCCCTCATTCGGTGCACGGAGCCCAACGCGGGGCCCGATCCCATGACAGTGAGGTGATGAACTGAGCTGAAATCGAGAGTCGGACACCTCACCAACTGAGCCGCCCAGGTGTCCGAGAAGCACACTTTTAGCATCTAAATAAATAGGCTTCATGATTTCCATGCAAGTTGCCCCGGGGCCCAGAAAAGCCTTCCCTATCACTGACTTAGGCTAAACAACACTCAGGTATCCTAACGTGCTCTGAATAATCTGTGAAAATATGGAGACATTTTGCTGTTACCAAAGAGACAAGGATTGGCAAAGAACAATCTCACTTTACAGATTATTGAATTGGCAACGTTCATAAAAAGGCCCCTGGAGAATATTTCCCAGATGTGGGAATTGGAGACCTAGAGGTTCAGTTCTCCAAGAGTTTTGAAGAGGTGAACAAGTCATGTGAAAACAACACTGGCCACGGGGTTAGGGTGTGCCTCTGTGCATCAGCCTGTGTGCACGCATGCATGTGGGATGTGTGCGTGCACGTGTGTGTGGGGGCATGTGCACGTGTGTGTTTGCGGGTGTGCGCACAAGTGTGTGTACTGGCATATGTGTGTGTGCGCACGTGTGCATGTTCATGTGTGTGCACGTGTGCTTGTGTGGGCCTGTGTGTGTACACATGTGCGGGTGCAGGTGTGTGTGTGTGCACGAGTGCCTGTGTGGGTATGTGCATGTGTGGGCCTGTGCGTGTGCACAAGTGTGTATGCAGGTGTGTGTGCACGAGTGTGTGTGTGGACATGTACGTGTGTGTGCACGTGTGCAGGTGCAGGTGTGTGTGTGTGTGCACAAGTGCCTGTATGGGCCTGTGCATGTGCACAAGTGCATGTGAGGGCACGTGTGCAGGTGCAGGTGTGTGTGTGTGCACAAGTGCATGTATGGGCCTGTGTGCACAAGTGCGTGTGAGGGCACATGTTTGTGCACGTGTGCAGGTGCAGGTGTGTGTGCGTGCACAAGTGCCTGTATGGGCCTGTGCACGTGCACAAGTGCGTGTGAGGGCACATGTGTGTGCACATGTGCAGGTGCAGGTGTGTGTGTGTGTGCATGAGTTCCTGTGTGGGTATGTGCATGTGTGGGCGTGTGTGGGCCTGTGTGTGTGCACGTGTGCATGTATGGGCCTGTGTGTGTGCACAAGTGTGTATGCAGGTGTGTGTGTGTGCACGAGTGCCTGTATGGGCCTGTGTGCACAAGTGTGTGTGAGGGCACGTGTGTGTGCACGTGTGCAGGTGCAGGTGTGTGTGCATGCACGAGTGCCTGTATGGGCCTGGGCGTGTGCACAAGTGCATGTGAGGGCACGTGTGCATGCACCTGTGTGTGTGTGCACGAGTGCCTGTATGGGCATGTGCATGTGTGGGCGTGTGTGGGCCTGTGCGTGTGCGGGCCTGTGTGTGTGCAGGAGCGCGTGTGCGGGCATGTGCATGTGCGGGCACGTGCGTGTGCGGGCCTGTGTGCGTGCACGAGCGCGTGTGCGGGCGCGCGGGCGCGTACGTGCCCTCGCGAGTGCCGCTCTTAGGGCGCATGTGAGCGTGAGTGTGTGCGCGCAGCTGTGTCTTTCAGGACCGAGTCCGTCCTCTGCTTCCTTGGCGCAGTCCACGCTCACCACGCCCGATCGGAAGGAGCCGTACACACGTGTGCCCGGGCCCCGCCTCCTCCCCGGCAGATCTGCCGGCAGCTTGCGAGGTGGGCACGGTTAACAAGCCCTACAGCTGGCAGCTCTGTGCAGACATAATTGCACATGAATGGCGGGGGGCGGGCACCGCGGCAGAAATAAAGCAGACAGCAAGCAAGGGGAGAAGTGGCGCCGTAAACAAGCGGCATATTTTCCCCTCCGCGGAGCGAGCCTGTGTGGCTGGAGGCGGTGTCTGTGTGCAGCTTGACTCCGAATCCATATCGCAAACAGCTTCCAGATGCTTCCATCCCCAACCTTCTCGGGAATTCCTGCCCTTCACAGATGCCTCTCCATGAGGGGGGTCTGTCTATAAGTAAAATGGAGTGGATTTCACTAATCATTCATTTCCAATCTTCCTGACGGGACTTTTATTAATAAACTCGCTTCATCTGTCTCTCTGATTGGGGAGAGTTTAATGGCTTAGTCATGTGAAAGGAGAGGAGAGGGGGTGGTCTGCGGGCTGTCCTGCGGGGGAGCGTGTGCCTGCGCGCACTCTCTTTGTTGACTGCGCGCGGGGAGGCAGGACCGCGCGGGCACGAACCGGTTCCCGTTGGCGCCCGGCGCCCGTGCGTCGTGGGGCAGCCGCCCGCGGGGCCGGGGGGGGGGGGGGGGCCGGGGCCGGACTCGGGCAGGACCAGCCCCAGGCCGGCCCTGGGCGCAGCGCTCGGGGGGCCATCGGGCCTCGGCCTCCTTGCCTCCGCGGCCACCCACCTGCCCCGGGCCCTGCCTCTAATCAGGCTTTCGGCCAGAAACACAAAGGGGGGCTTCCTGCGTCCTCGTGCCCAGCCGGGAGACTAGGAAGCTATTCTGCCTTCTCTCCCAGGTTCCCGGAGGCGGGCTAACCGTGTGGTCTAAGATGCGCCCAAGTCGCAGCTTCCGACACCGGAGGCCGGGACGAAACTGCTGGTGACGCCCGTCACGGTCGGGGGCGCCCGGGGCCAGCCTGGCCGGCGGGACATCCAGCTCTCTGCTCTCCAGTCCTCGAACCGGACACCCCCTCACTGGTCCCCGGCCGGTCAGGCCTGGTTTGGCTTCCCAGCTCCAAGCAAGGGGGCCGCTCGTCATGGACGGCGGCTCACATGCCCTCCTGCCCCGTGATTCCACCCCGCTGCCCTCAAACACACTGGCCCGGGGACCCCCTCCCCCCCACCTAGTCCCTTGGGCGGGATGCCCTCTGTGTCCTCTTCCTGCCATGCCGTCCTCCTGGCTCTTCCTCTGACTGTGACCCCGCCCTCAGCCAGAGCGGGGGAAATTGTTCTCCACTTACCCGTTTTCCTTCGTGGCTTCCCCGTATCCTCCGGCCCCTGCGTTCGCTGCCTCTCGCGAATGATCCGTCTCTTAAGGGCACAGCCCGTACCCAGTGGGCAGCAATTTTGAGGCAAATATTCGCTGAATAGTTGTACTTGGAGACACGTGGTCTCCGGGAGATGAAGTGACTTGCCCGAGACCCTCCACCTGGGAAACGGGAAGCCAAGGAAAGCCGGACCCGTGGGTCTCAAGGCCACCCCTGGGAGCCCAGCCACGTACCTCCTTGGCCTTCAGACGGCACGTCTCCGATCTCGGCATCGCCGCTGCTGTGTTGAACATCAGTGCTGCCTTCGACGGAGACAAGAGGAGGTGGTCTTTCAAAACAGATTGTAGCGTGTCTTTAAGCAATGAGTCCCAACACTAGCCAATGGTACCGGGTTGAAAAATGTCCCCCCCCAAAATTCCTGTCCACCTGAGACCCTTGGGAAGTGCCCTTCTTCTCGTATGTAACGTGGTTAATATGAGGTCACAAACTGGGATTGGCTCGGCCCCGAACCAGGGGATGGTGTCCTTTTAAGAAGAGAGAAATCTGGGGGTGACTGGGTGGCTGAGTCCATTGAGCGTCCAACTTTGGCTCAGGTCGTGATCTCACCGTTTCATGAGTGTGAGCCCCACGTTGGGCTCTGTGCTGACAGTGCAAAGCCTGCCTGGGATTCTCTCCCTCTCTCTTTGCCCCTCCCCCACGTGCACCCGCAATCTCTCTCTAAAGAATGAGAGAAATCTGGCTGCAGACACGGAAAGAACTCCATGCAAGGACCCACAGGCCGGCGCAGGGAGAAAGCCGTGTGAAAGGGAGACAGATTGATGCGTCTACCAGCCGGGCAAAGGAGGGCTCCATGCAGACATTTCGGGGGAACGCGGTCCTGCTTTCCTTGCTTTTGAACTTGTAGCCTTAAAGCTGTGCGGGAATAGATTTCTGTTGGTTTAAGCAATCCAGTTTGTTTTGTTACCGGTTTAAATCTATGCTGAACAAAGGATCACAAGTGTAAGGGCTCGTTTTAAAGATTAATTTCAATCAAGACATCATTCTTCATCGTGCAAACCTACCCTGAAGTCATGCTCCAAATTCAAACAAGAACTTAGTGAACGAGGTTGGAAAGCGGAATAAAATGTTTACATTTGCTCCGTGGCCAAGGTCCATGCGGAAGGAAATGGAATGATTACAAGGTTTAAGTGAAGTTATGAGGATTTCAGTTCCCTGCCTTGGAACGCAGAAGGGTATACGCGCGTCCAGACGTCTCAGCTAGACCGGTGACCGCCACAAGGTCCGCATCGCCGACGTCAGCGCACGCATGACGGGCATGGACTGCTTCGTGTGTAGGACAATCTGTGGATAGCAGTGGCCATGGGCGCGGCCCACAGCAGAAAGCGTGTGACCCCTTCGCTCTGATGATGGGTCCTGTTAAGCTCATGTTCCACGTGTTGCCCCGGATCACGGGGAGTTCCAAAATAGAGGATCCATTGTGGCCTCCCCGGTGGGCGCATATGCTTCTGTTTCCTCTCCCCCCCCCCCCCCCCGTGACCACCATTTCCATGTCTCTTATTGACACACGGTCAGTGTCAATAATCGATGAAATCCTTGCAGGGACAAACAGATGATACACGTGGTCTTGGAAAGTCACACAGGCACTCGTGTGAAGGAGTTGATCGCCTCCACCACTGAGCGCCACGTGAGTGCCCACGCCGTCCTGGTTGGCACGGAGCAAGTAGGACACCACGCGCGCCTAAGGTAGACAGGCCGAGCGGAAGATGAGCACTGTCGCGGGCAGCGGTGGAGAGGCAGGGGCGCGCACGGCCGGGCTGGGAGCGGGGACCCCACCGGCTCGGCCGCGGCGCGGGGTTGGCGCGTGGAGCCCGGGACCCCCCCTGGGTCAGAGGAACGTGATGTCAAGTGGCGGGTGCGAGCGCTCGCGGCGCACCCTGGCTGTGACGTTTCTGGAGATGCCTTAGCGGGCTGCTTCTCCGGGGGGGCCGTGAGGCACCCGCTTCGTGTCCCGCTCTTGCTGAGCAGACGCAACAATCGAGCCCGGCCGGGAGCCTTCCCTGTGTCGCCCGGGGTCAGCCTTCGAATCTTGAACTGTCACTTCTTATTTCCCGTGGAAAAGTTATAGATAAGAGAGCAACAAGCAAACAAGGTAAAATAAGCTGGAAAAAAATTACTCAATAAAAGGCAAAGATAAAGCAGTAAAAATAAGCAGCTGCAGTGAAAACAGAAATGCCCGACTGGACAAAACCGCCACTGAAGGCCAGGCAGGGCCTCTGTCTAGATTAGAAACAAATAAAGCAATAAAGCATGTCTCCAGTGCCAGGCCCGAGGTCCGGCTCGGGGCCCCGTATCAGGGAGGGTCACGGGTGAAGGCCCCGGAAGGCGGCCGTCCCTTCAGATAACCACAGTCAGAGGGCGCTGGCCCTGACCGCGGTTTAATGGCGGGAGGGCAGTCAGCTCGGCGGCCACAGGCAACGCTCGGCTGAACGTGTGGGGCTCCGGATCCTCGGGAAGACAGGGGCCAGATGCCAGCGCCTCGCCGCGTCCCCGTTGCCGTCACAGGCCACGGGCCGCTTCCTAGGGGGCCCCGGAAGGCAGCGGGGTCCGCACACACGCCAGGGGGTCTGGCGTCAAAGCGATCGAACTGGTTTGAACTGTCCCCTCTCGACTGGCTTCTAACATCAACTCGAGCGGGTTAACCTTTTTCATTCAATTTCCGTACCCATCAAATTGGATTAATGGACATGTGCATCTAAAGGTTCCCGTGAAGGTAGAATACGATTCACACGCTTAACCATGGCGTCCAGCACGTCGAATGTTCTAAGTAAATGGCAGCTGCTTTTCAGCATCAAAAGCCCCGCATGCACATAAAAGGATAGAGCGGAGCCGAAAGGAAAAGGCTCTTCAGACGCGAGGGTCACGTGCCATCTCGTTTGCTGTTGAGGGTGCGCCGTTCATTCCTCTGGAGCCTCAGTTTCCGCCTCAGTCAAAATACTCGCAGACGTCCCCCGTGGCATCCCTGCCAGACAGAGTCCCTGTGCGTGCTCGCCCTACGTGTGACGCCCTATACCTGCCCAGCCGGGTCACACAAAACCACCGTATCGTCGGGGACGCACGCACTTCCATGAACTGGCCTTCAGCGCGTTTGCGTATCCGAAGTCCAAACATCCTCCAAACACTGAGTTCCGCACAGGTAGGTTGCTTCTTTGGTCTTCTGGGCTGTAGCTCAAACGCTCCGAGTGATGTTTCAGGTGTCTGCAAACTCGTATAAAATGTGTGTGTGTGTGTGTGTGTGTTTAATATAAAAGTGGAAAGACCTCATTCGACCTCAACAAATTCCCTTCTTGGGAGATTGTGGAGATACGATCTGAAAAAGATTCGTCTCAAAACAAGTGTTTTCTAAGCTCGGAAGGGCATCCCACTCCCTGCTGTCTGTCACACACACGCGCGCACACACACGTGCCAATTTATGCCCCTAGTAGCATCTCCGAGGAAAATTGTCTGAAAACCACAGTGACTATCTGAGGACCCTACCCCACGTGACGCCATGCCTCTGATGACTTTTCTAGGTAACTGGTCAAAGCTCAAGAAAGCTGACCTTGAATGAGACCCTCTGACTGCACACAGCAGAATTGTCTCCAGTGATCTTGTCTGTCCCTTATCTTTAATCATCTCTTTGGATTTTGATGAAGAGAAATGAGTGAATAAACATCTAACAGGACAAATTCTAGGGGACCCTCAGGCACGGAGACCCCGTTGTCCTTCCCCAACTTTCGGGTGTGGAGCATCACCATGCAGGAGGCCGGCCCGAGCCCCCGTGTTCAGAAATTTCACTGGGGCTCCATTGTATAGATGGGATTGATTATTGATTGATTTTCAGGTGGTGAATCTCAGTCTCCAGTCAATTGATAACCACCTGTCCCTGGGCTCCCAGGCAAATGAAGGTTACCTCCCAGGAGCTGAGACAAAGGCCAGACTTCTTTTGGGACAAGGTCACATTTCTTCCTACACAATACCTGTGGGCTATGGACTGAAAGGCCATGTTTCACCCCAAAATAGGGAAACCCAGGATTCAGCAAAGCTGCACAATGTGACGTCAGTGTCACCCAGACTTGCTCTGTATCGCTTCTTTAAAAGCGAGCACACCTGGGGGTGGGGACCCAACTTCTGGGAGCTTCCTCACTTCACGTTGGGTGACGCGACTCTCCCAAGGAGCTGCCGTTATTCTAGCCCGCGCTTTCTTCCTTGTGGCACCCTAACCGCGTCCACACCGGCCTGTGCTGCCCCCGCCCCTTCATCCAGCAGGCGCTTCCTGCACAACCTCCACGAGCTAGTGCTCGGGTCAACTACCCGATGGGTCCACGACAAGATCCACCTGCCTTCCAGGGGCTTGAGGTCTGCGGGAAGGAGAGGGACTTCACGCAAGTGATCAAATATCCTTCTGTAAATGCGAGAGCAGGTGTTCCTTCACGAGGGGCTCATGCAGAGTCCTTCCAAGGGAAGGAAGCCCCCGAACTAGACAGTGAAGAAGGGCCACCCGTCAGGGGGGAAGGCGTCTTGGGCAGGGGCAGAGCTAAGGCGCACCCCGCTCCCAGTCACCCGGCTGCGGTGGGTCTCCCCCAGCCTCCCGAGCGGCAGCCCCGGCCCCCAACCTGCTGGTACTTGGAGGGGCAGGTTCGGGGCCTCTGGAGGGCGGAGACACAGAGGGGGGTGGAGAAGCGTGTTCTCACTGGCACCGAATCTGCGGGCGCCGTCATCTTGGGCTTCAGCTGCACCGCCGTGGGGAGTCGATCCGGCTGCCCAGGGTTTATGTTCTGTTAGAGCATCGCGAGCCGACTGCGCACAGGTCCGATACAATGGTCTCAACGGGAGAGTGAAAAATGAAACCACTGACCCCCCAGGAGGAGAACCCGCAGACCTTCCCCCCGGGGAAACCTGCAGTGAGGTCAGGGGAGGGGCTGGGACAGCGAGGGAGGAAGACGTCCGTCCGCGATGAGGGTTGCCAGCAGCTCAGCCTCCCGGTGTGGACGAGGGTGAGGGGTCAGAGAAGCTCCCCGCAGGGGGGGCCGCGCGCAGCCGCAGGGACCCAGGGAGCCGCCTCCGGCACCGACCGTCCGCGTGGCTGCGGTGACCGGGGGCCCCCCTGCCCCAGGGTGCAGAGGAAACACGCCCGCCCGTCCCCCGCAGGTGGCTGGCCGGGGGTCCAGCCTGTGTGCCACACGCACCCACCTCCCCGGCTGCGCTAGCTGCCTCCCGAGGCCGCGCCCGCCCACCGGACTGCACGCTGCCCCCTGGTGAAGGGCACGGGCTCTTTCTGGGTGTGACACTGGATTTCTCATAGAAACAGGTACGTGCTCTTTGTCCCGCTCCGGCCACAGAGCACACAGAACCCTCAGAATCTGCCAAGTGTGACAGCGGTAAGGGGGGGTCCTGACTTTCCTAACGGGCTTCTGTGGATGAGACACTTTGGAGAGCTGCTGAGGCTGGGGCTGGGGGCGAGGAGGGAGGGGGCCGGCGGCTGGACCGGTGGGTACCAGAGCCCCTGTGTGACAAAGTCCCCACTGAGCCCAGAGGAGGGGGTCAGGGAGCCTCGAGGTGGCGAGCTCTGGGTTCGTCTCCAGGACTGAGCCCCGACCACGGGACCCAGCACCAGGGCGAGGGGGACAGTGAGGGGAGAGCGCCCTGGTGGGTGGGATGGTGCGGGCTGGACGGGGGCCTCTGTCCAGCTCCTTCCGGTCCGTCGACGTTCCCACTTCCCAGATCCGGGCTTCCAGCAATGCTGGCCCATCTGGCTGTGCCGATGAGTGGGGGACCCAGCCGTCCTTTGCTGGGGCCTGTTCCACACTCTTCCTCACGAAGGTCCCGCTGCTGAATCTGCAAACCTGCGACGCCTCACACCCAGCCCCCCAGCACCTCGAAACCCCAGTGCTTCTCGGATGCTGCGCCCTCCTCCCAGGACACACGCCCAGCAGGAAGCAACGGCCATTATTTCAGGGGACAGAGTCTATAGGAGGTTGCCGTCGACACAAAGGCATTTCCAGTGAGTTTATATTTTAAGACTCAATATCTTTATTCCCTTCAGAAACAAAATATTGATGCAATCAGGAAAACTAGGAAGGATTTTATACACGTTACCATCCCTTGAAGATTGACCTTCAAACACGACCTGTGCCAGCCCCCACCCAGCCTCCTCGACCTACTCCTGACCATTTCAGCTCCTGTGTCACATGGTCACTTGTGCATTTGTCAAGAAAGTGTTGCCCTTGCTGTTGTCGTTTTCCTTCACCATACACTTGGCTGGGAATTACTATTTCCTAATTTGGAGACCAAAGCTGTCCGCGTCAGCTCGCCTCTGAATGGGGTCTTTGGACGTGAGCTCCGTTAATCACCGATGGCTGAATCAGAAGAGCAGCCTCACGGTGGGAGAGGGAAGCGTGTCTTAAAAGCCACAAGTGGAGAAGCGGGGACATCGGCACCAGATGGCCCCAGTACACAGAGCCACCATGAAAGGCTATTCAAAACAATTACCTCTGATTCACGCAAAGCAGAAATAAACAACCACCCATTCGAGTGGGAATTAGTTCCACTACCTTCATCGAAGTCATCAAAACAACGTTCTCCAAGCCGGTGTCCCCCCGAAGTACCTCAGGGGCACGGGGCCACGGCAACGTGGGCTTGTTTTGGGTCTGTGACCCAAGCCAGAGATGACGTGGCACCCGCAGTCCGGACCGCCCTCTTGCGGAATGCGTTGACGCTTGGGCTGGTCCTGAACGCACCTCTGAGTGGCTCTCCACCTGAGCGGGTCCGTCTCACCAACTGCAAGTGAGTGTGCCGATGGGCGAGCAGGCTTCCATTCGTGTCCTCCGAGAAGGGGCCAGACGGTCCCCTCCGAGCCCTTGACGCGGGAGGATCTGTGCGAATGGGTGGCCGTGCCGCCCCACCCCCGTCGTTCTTCCACTGGGAGCTGGCCTCCCCCTTAGCGCACCTGTGGCTGTCCCGGGACACAGGATCCTGCGTCCCCCCCGCCCCGGCCGCAGGAAGCCCCAGGCCCGGGCGCCCCGTCCTCCCGTCCGCCCTCGCTGGAAGCCCTAACGGCCCCTGTGGGGCAACGCGGACGAGGGCCCCTCTCCCCACGTCTCCCTTGTTCACGAGATGCTGGCCCAGACCGTGTGGCCGCTCTGCTCCCCCCTGGCGCTCCCCAAAGCCTCACCTTTGAACTGGTGGAAAGCTGGAAAGCACTTAATGAAGCATTTGGGTTCAGATAGCTCCTTTCTTCTTCGGAGGTCGGGGCTCACGAACCAGGATTTTGCATTTGTAGCAACCAGCACCACAGATCTGAAAGAAAACAAGGTGTCGCGTAGGAAGAGGGAGGCATGAAGAGGGCAGGCTACCGGGCAGGACGACCGGGACGGTGAGGGCTCCGTTCCCACAGGTCGCAGCCCAACCAGTCCCAGGAGTCCGTCAGACCGTCAACGCTGCCTCTCCGCTTGTGGCGTTGGGGGCCGAATCCCCTAAATGGAGACCAAGCTGCTTTTTTGCTGCAGAAAGCACCCCTGAGCAAACGTCCCCGCCGCTTTGTTTCATAATCTGTATTTTTGCTCCGCTTAATGCATTCTTCCCCACCGTTGCCAGATATCCAGGGGCGATGCGTGAATAACAAGATGGCAGGGACAAACCCACCATTAAATGGTAATTACTCAGGAAGCACAGTCCCCAGCATGGCTGTGCAGACTCTGTCCCACCCTGCCCCTCGCCACCGGGCTTCCTCCTTCCCCGTCCACCTCCCTCCGAACGCCAGCTCTCCTCCTGCGTGTCCTACAAATCTCAAATTAAACTGAGCATCCTCCCAAAAGGCCTTCCCTTACGCCCAGCCCCCATCCCGGGGTCCCTAACCCCTCTGTGCTCCAGTGGCACGTGTCCACGGCACGCCTTACAGGCAGGGGCCTGGCCGTCCGTCTCTTTGTCCGTCTTCGTCAAAGTGGAACTCCCGTGAGACCACCATCGGGCTTTCAGGCCCCGGAATCTAGAGCGTCTGCATTTAGTAGGCGCCCGGTGAATGCTGGCTGAGTAAGCGAAGCTGTGAGGCTTCTGTGCTCCCCGGCTGGCATCAGAAAATCGCTCTTCCTCTGTTTCCACGTTCCGTATCTCGAGGCCGGGGGACCATCGCCTCCCTCACAAGACTGTGAAACAGGCAGGAGGAATATATCGCTCCAAAACGGTTTTCCAAAAGCTTGGGCTGCAGAAGATTTACCGTGTAGAATGACTTGGCAAATTAATGTCGAATTAATAGACTCGCAAATCACTTGAAACCTTCTCGGTGATTGGGGGGAAGGTGAAAAGTGCTAAGTCATTGTGATTCAGCGCATTTTGGGGTTCATTATCTGTTTCACTGAGTGGAAAAACTTGCTTTCGTTCTAGCACAAAGGGAGACTCAGGATCCTGATGAGACACATGTTAATGAAATCAGCCTGGATATAGCGGTTTCCCTCCACTAACATTACCATCGTTGCCTCTTGGAAAGGAAGGAGGCAGCACCAAGGAATTTCTTCTGAAAAAATCAAGAAGTGGGTGCAGGCATTTCAGACATGAAATCGAGGCCGGCAAGGAAGATAAACAACTTTGTAATCGTTAGACGTGATCCTTAACACCAGTTCTGGAAAGAGTTCACCGTCTACAGAAGTTGATTTCTAATTAGATGTGAATTATACTGTTTTCTATATTATGTTTAATTAAAGAATGAGCAAATAGTTGTGACAACTGGCAAGATGGTTATTTTGTACCATCTCGGGCTCAGCTACAGCTACAAAAGGGGCAGGCAATCAGCAATTGTCTTTAAAAAGAGCACTTAGTATAAAATGATTAGTTTCATCAATTTAGACCTATTTTCTTAAACAAATAGAACTACTGGAATAGCTTTGTCTGTTCGGATTGGAAGACCTTTTTATAACTGAAAAGGAAGACTATTCAGATACCATCCGTTCTTCTAAAGAGGGCAAATTGGTTCATTTCACATTATTAACACTTACCGCGTTTACCACGGCGCAGGAGAAGCCTCCGGTCCCTTGCCAGATACTAAGTCACCGGATTGCAGTGCCCTACTACGTAAAAGCCTTACGTGTTATGGACGTATATGGTTTTTTAACGTGCTGGTGCTTTATTATTCAAAAGAAAATTGCATTTGCAGAATCATGATCATTGATGTATTATAACTGCAAAATGTTTGTATTTATGTAAATACAGAAAGCTTGACTTAACGGAGGGGAAAGAATTAGCCTGGCAAACACACCTCCACTTTAAATAGCGATTATGTTTACGTAGGAACGCGCTCAGACCCACACGCTGCCTTTTGGCATGTTTGAGTAGAAAGATGGCTGTTTCCTCTGAAAACCAACTTCTGAACCCTCGGGGTCAGTGTAAATAATTCGAAAATCACTATGCTCTATATAAACCGTGCAGTTTCATAGAGATGTGCCCTCTGTGTAGTCACGCACGTATACACGCACACATATTCTGAGTTCAGCTGGCTAATGGCAAACTGACAAATTACTTGGGATACGCGGAGAAATACACATCACAGAAATCAGGACATAGTGTTTAGTGTTTTAAAATCAAGTAACGTATCTTACCACCTCACCTACAAAAACAAAACACCCACAAATATTGTAGTGTGAAAACAAAACATAACAAAACAAAACAAAACAAAAACCCCTCTCTTAATTTGAAATAAAATTGCATGCTGTAACAGATCATTTTAAAACAGTTTGGGCGGGTCCAACAAACACAGGGTCAGGAAACATTGCTGGTACCACATTCTTCCATCTGTTTTAGGCCATGGGGAAGCTCCTGGGTTATGAAGGTAGGTTTACACCCACGCTGAACTCATTTCAAAGGTGGTCTAAAGAAACACCAAGTTCGGCCTGGGCACTCTGTCACTGTAAACCAAACATTTTCCCAGGATCAGGAGTATATAAAATCATTCCACTTAAATACTGTTGTGAACCCGATACTGATTCTGTTTTCTTAGGTTAGACGTTTTACTACATCTTGTTTTGTCATAGCACGAGTATGCTTAAAAGTGGGGAAGGATAATCGAATTTACTGGCTTGTTCCATTAGCGAGATGTTCATTTCTAGCAATCTGAATTTTATAGACACTATTACATTATACCCTTTTAATCAACAGAGCTTGAGTTCTTATCAGTGCATTTTGCATTATGATGGAAGACATTGATTAAGTTGTGCTTAATGGATTATCAGATATTATCTTCTGTGCAATTTGTAAAGAATTAAGTTAATAATTTTCCAATCTTAAGGTCCAGAAAATTTGGTTTCTTTAATAAGGCATGATTTATTACTTGTCCAATGATGAGTTTGACATAGTGTGTGGGAATTAAATTTAGGAAGGTTTTCTGAGCATCTAGGAAAGAACATACGTACACAGAATAAGTATAATCTGAGACAATGATTTCCCACTCAGCGTTTTATTGACATGAAGTTAATGCATTTAAAGTAGGACACCATCAACTAACTTTAGAGAAGAATGGCACTGCTAAATGCCATTAGGCAAACACAGATAAATAAAAATCTGTGTTTCAAAACAGCTTATGAAATGCGTCCGATGGAATGGAACGATAATATAATAAAAAAAGACACAAGCTTCTTATTGGGTGGTTTAGTAGAATGGAATAATCTGTCATGCTTAAAAAAAGAAAAAGAAAATCAAACATCTCCAGTGAAGAAAACATTGTGGAACTAGGCTGGGTGGTATTTCATTTCAAAAGAACACATATTGAGACACTTTGTAATTATGTGTAGAGAAACTTGGAATTTTAAAAATAGGAACGGTAATGAATCTCTCAGGTCTGCAAAGATTTCAGTCTACTTATAATATCAGTTATTGCTCTTTCCCAATTATTTTTTCCCTTAATCCTACCTCATCTCTTCTAAAATTACCTCTACATGCATTACTTTAAAAAAAAATGAGAAATATCTTTATAAACGTGCAATACCTCCATCCCATAATATTTCTTAACCGAGTAATTCATTATGTTTGCTCCTAGCCCCCTCCTTAAAATTGCAAACGTGACTGCTCACGCTGGAAGGTCAGTGAGTGCAAGAAAACACGCAGACGTTGACCACTCTAAATATAACCAGTCCCGTGAAGAAGGTTGATGCCTGTCGCACACACCAAAATAAAAGTAAAAAATTTAGCCACTTCTTTGACAAAATCAGAATCTCAATGTCCAAATGGTTGGCTTGGAGAGATTAATCATTTGGATAATTAAAGGTTTTTCTTTTCCTCTGCATGATTTGTTACCAGGTTAATTATAATCATATCTTCAGGAATATTAAGTAGACGACAAGTCTTTGTGTACAAGTCTTTGTGTATATACATACAATTATAACAGGAATATTTTTAACTAGGATGATTTCTCTAGTGATAGCAGGACACAACACGGAACGAGCCAGTGAATTTCTCAGACGCCGGGTACAGGGCCTTGGCGTCCTGCGAACAGGCCTCTCCCTCCCCCAAGTTGTCCCCAAGCCCCAGGCGCCACGAGTGGCCGGACGCGTCCCGGAGGACCGGGTGCCAGGTTTAACTGCAACTCGAAAGCACTAGATTTTGGAAAACGTCACTTCCCGGAGGAGATTTTTTTTTTTTTTGATATGTATATTTTCTGTGCAAGTAAAAACCCGTTTTGTGGAAGCACCCATATAAACCTTCAGTGTGTTTTGGAGGTGTTTCAGGTTTGTAAGAGAGCATTTATTTTTTTAAAAAGCCAAGCAGAAAGAAAGAAAACAGCAAGCTTGGGAAGTGTGATTACCACAAACAATTGATTCCGCTCTAAACATCTGAACCGTATAGGAAGCAACAGCTGCATTTGGGTAAATACATCAAATATACAGAAATATATAAAACTTAATCATGTCATTTATAGTGCGGCTGTTAAGCTGCAAATTGCATCGGAAAACAAGTTAAAAAAAAAAAGAAAAGGGAGTCACCTCAACAATCCGCCCACACGGCTCTTTTACATTAAACCGGAAACCGATTCCGTATCCGCGTGAAATGAATCAGATCTGGCCGGTAACCAGTTCGCCACGTCACCAGCTCTGTCGCTGGCGCTCCCGCGCCCCAGACGCCGCAGCCACAGGCCTCCAGGATGTTCCCCCTCCCTGGCTGTGGACCAGGACTGGCTCCATCAGTTCAGGATGGAAATGCAGCGGTGGCCCCAGGATGGGACCAAGGCGCGGGTGGGAGGGGCAGGCCCAGGCGCAGACTCCGGCCTCAGCGGGACTGGGCGATGCTGAGGACGACGCCCACGGAGTGTGGAAGAGACATCCCTGGGTCACTTCCTCTTCCCGCCAGAACTCCTGGGTGTGCCGCAGAGTTAGATGAGCTCACCTTGCTCCCACATTAAATATTTGGGTTAGCTGGATATGGTGCCCAGGACATTTGCTTAACCCCACGTTTATTTGAACCTCCTTCTCTGGCCAACGGCATCCCGGGATTCTCTCTCCCCTTTGGCAGTCACTCTCACTTCCCAGGGCCCTGATCCGGGGGACGGGGCGGGGGGGCACAGCCCCATTTTATCTTGTTGGAAATTTAGTGCTCACCGTGGCCTTCAGACATCAGGAAGGCCGTGTGTCAATTCAGGCTGTGTGGCGTAGTGCGTATATTCTGGATATTTTGACCACGTTTGTGATTTGGGGACAGTTGGGGAAAAGCAAAGAGGTGTCTCTGGCTGCAGAGAAATGTCTAACGCGTTTATAAAACAACTTTCAAGGCTGCAGTCGATGATCAAAGACATGTTACGGTACGTGCACTAAACCTGTCCCGATATTTTAAGGCGCGTACACTTAAGCCCAGGGAGGCTTTTTAAAGTGAAGTGTATAAATTTGGTGATTCCTTATTTCTTAATGCAAGGACACCCGTCCGACTCCGTGCGTATTTGCTGTAATAATAGTCGGCATCCGTGAGGGTCTTCCCACGTGCCAGTGCCGTTTTACATGCTCCGTGGGTAGTGAATATGGCGGTCCCGCGCCAGCTCTGTGACACGGCCTCGACTTTCTCAATTCAACCGGTGAGGAAATTAGAGCCGCTGGAATTAAGAGACCCTCCCAGAATCGTACAAACAGCCGTAGAGGTGGGAACGCGGACACGAGGCCCCGGGAGACGGCGCCCGTAGCCCTCGCCGCTGCTCACAACCACCTGATACAGAGAGGGTGCGCCCTGGATGCTGGCATCCCCTGCGGGGACCCGTGTGTCACTTCCCGGGAAACGAAGACAGTGGAGCCGTGCCCACTGGGATCTTACGTGGTGGGATGTGTCGATTGGCTCAAACTGGATGTCGGTACCCCAGTTCTAGGGAAATTCTGGGGTTTCGCCCTGCAAACTGTGGAATGATTCTGTCTCCCTGGGCACCCCTCCCCCCACAGAAGACGCTTCGCTGTCAAGGGCCTGCCCGCGCAGGGCTGGGGTCTAGGGAGCCATCGGCGAGGGGCCTCCCTTTGCGTTTCGGGAACAAGTCAGAAACCTCGAATGCTTTCTGGGGTTCTGCTTTGAACCAACCCCCAGGGCTGGACCACTTGTATCCCGTGTCGTTGGAACGGAGAACGACCACCCCTGCGTCTGGGGGCAGACAGTCGGGAACAAAAAAATCCCCACCGAGAGCTACAAACACAAACAGTGCCCGTCATGCAGAAATTGCCTTGGCGTGTGGGTCATTGGTGATTTCATTTGTAAGTAATGTTTTGATTGTCACAGATTATATGTTGTTCTCCTCCCCTGACATTTGCCATGCAGCGGGATTGATTTTTGTGCTCCAGTATGAAAAGGTCACTTTGATCAATGCAGTGTAATTGGCACTAAATTAGGATCATATCAGGTTATTTTGCTATTTAATGATGAAATATTAAAGAAAAGCATGGGTGGATTGCAAGCACTCACGAGCACTTTAAACCCGCTGTAATGACGCTCGGTTTTGTGAGAAAAGCAGAGAGAAAAACAGCGAACGTGCCGAAAATGACCGTGATGTGTCGGAGGAGTGGCCCTCAATTCTGTATTTTCGTCTGCGCTAGACGGAAAGCCCCAGATGCAGATCGCGAGGCCCAGCAGTCAGTGCTGGTCCACTGCACAGAGAGAAGCCTTCTAAGGATGCCTCCTGATGATGCTTCTTTGAGAGCTAGCTACCAGGGCTGGGCCTTTTCCTCCTGCACACGGTAATCACGGTTAAAAGCAGCCCTGCGTCTTGCACCCACTTACTAGGCAAAGCTCGGCTTTTGGGAGCGTGCGGCGTGGCCGTGGGCCCCTGGGCTGGGGCGCCCCTCTGCTCCAGGAGAGCGGCCCGGGGCCCGAGGCTGGCTGGGATTTGCACCTCCAGTAATTATAAGCATCAGAAGGAGTGTTAAATACCGCGTGTTATTTTCTCCGTTGCAAATAGACGCGTTGCCCCATTATTCTGAAATGTGTTGAGCGAGAGGCTGCATAAGATTATACTTTTAAATGCAGCTAATGTTGCAGGAAATCTGTCGGGTGCTTCACCGCCATGAAGTGCATTCTCGAAACGCAGCCTGAACTTAAATGGCTACTGAAAGATGTTAACCTTTTTAACGGAGAGAAATATGGTGCTGCAAATATTGATAAAATAATTCAGGGTGCCCTTTGATAGGGGAGGGGTGGGGGCAGGGGGGCGGTGATGGCAGGAGGCTTCCACGGGGCTCCTGCACGGCCCCCCGCGCTCAAGGGCGCCTGAGAATGAGGACATTGGGGAGACATTGTGTCACCCTGGCGTCCAAACTGCATAGGCTCCTTGTCTCCAGAAGGAAAATGGCAGGAGTCACTTCGGGTCAGAAAGACAGGTTTGTCTCTATGAATGTCTGTTGTGGGGTGAACTGTGTCCCCCAAAAGGATGTGTTGGAGTCCTGACCCCTGATGCCTGTGAATGCGTTCTTTGGAAACAGGGCGTTTGCAGATGCCATCGCATTGGGGTGAGGTCACCCCGGAGGAGGCTGGGCCATGATCCAACGACTGGTGTCCTCAAGGCAGGAAGGACAGGAGATTGGGGCACAGAGAAGCAGATGAGGTGAGGAGAGGCCACGAAAGCAGGGACACGGAGATGGCAGTGTGCTGTCTACAACCCAGGGGACGCCTTGGAACGGCGCCCTCCCCGGAAGCTGGGAGGGGCAGGAAGCCGGGTCTCCACCACAGCCTTTGGAGGGAGCACGGCCCCACCACTCGCTGATTCAGGCTTCCAACTCAGGACCCTGAGAGAGTCAGTTCCCGGTATCGCAAGCCACCCCGTTTCGGGTGCTTTGTTACAGGGGCTCCAGGAAACGAATCCTCTGTTAAACTTACATTTTAGCTGGACACGTCCAGGCTATGACGTTTCCCCCAAAATCAAAGACCTGAAAGCCACCCTCAAAGCCTTTTGATTTGCTGGCATGAAGTTTGGTTGCTATTTATACTGATAGGGATTTAATGGAAGCCTCCTTGGAATGTGCTGGCCCAAGAACACTAGATTCTCTCGTGACGATTTCAAGACGCCTCTGCGTGATCCGTCTGCTCGTTACTCAGCACACATTCACTGACTATCCGCCATGTGCTGGGCTTCGTGCGGGTGCCGGTGAGACGGGTAAATGGCAAATGGGCCTGTGCTAGCCTGCGCAGAAGCAAACGGGGAGAAAGCCGCATGCGATGTGAGGTGTGTTGGACGGGAACAGGTTTCGGGGCGCTCTGCACCTGCAGAACAAGGAAGGGCCCCGGCAGGACGTGGGGCCACTCTGGATTCCAGAGAAGATGCCGGAGCCCACCAGGAACATGGCCGTGCACGTGCATGATGCCCACACGGGCAGAAACGTGTGTTCCTGGGGAGGCTGGGACTGAACCTGCTAAAGCAGACAAAGGAAAGGGGGCCACACCGTGAAGTGCATCCTGGAACCCCCAGTTGAAGGAGAGGCCAGCGGTGGGGCCTCGGCCTGAGCGTGGCCGGAGGCAACCATGTGTGGTTAGCACGGAAAGACGAAGACTAGTGTGCAGATCATGAGGGCTGCGTGTGTCGGGCCAAAGGGTTCAGTGTGTCTTAAAAAAGAACGACTTCTAGACATAGTGCAGGTAAGATCAATGTATACTCAGACCTTCTGATTTCAGGTTGCAGAACGGACGGCAGATAGAGTTGAACCAGGTTGAAGGATGCGCTGGCCAAAGTAAATGAGATGAAGCGTAGGGGGTGGTGACTTATGTGTCGACTTAGCGATGGTCCCCAGAAGTTTATTTAAACACCTGTCTAGATGTTTCCATGAAGATAATTTTTTAGGCATGATTAACATTTAAACCAGCAAAGTTTGAATAAAGCTGATTATTCTCCATAATGTGATGGGCCTCCTCCAATCAGTTGAAGGCTTTAACCACGAAGACAGACTTTGCTCAGGAACGGGAGATTTTGCCTCCAGACAGCCTTCCAGCTTCATCTATAGGACCTCCGCCTTCCTGGGCCTCCAGCCCACTGGTCTGCCCTGTGCATCCTCACATATGGTTGCTGGTATCCACAGAGGGCAGGCAAACCCACTGAAAAGTACGGATCGATTCCACCAGGGACGACTTTGTCCTCTCTCCAGAGTGGGAAGGGTGCGATGTCATCAACCGTGCCAAATGACTGTGGTCCCCGTGGGCTGGGCCACAACGAGGGGCCGGCACCAGTCCATGCAGCTGTCCATTGGCCCGACACCAGGCAGGAGACCTAGGAGGAAGCCACGCTCCTTCTCCGTGCCACACCTCCACCCGAGGGCCCTGATCCAGAGACCTGGTCGTGTTGTCTGCCTGGTGGCTGGGGCCTCCTCTGTGGCACCATCAGCTGGCTGACCCTGGGTACACCCCATGGTCTGCACATATTCTGCCCACCCTCTCACACCTGCCAGCCTGCCCTTGCCCAGAACCCTGCATTTCTTATTATTCCATCTGATGGGGGCCCAGCCCAAACGCACCACTTCCAACAGCTGTAGGGTTGTTGTGATGTCTCTTTGTGTTGGTGCATCTGACAACACCCAGCTTATGGCGGGACCCTGGGCTCCAGTGCCCAACACAGCCCAGGCCCAGCATCTCTACAGCAGGTCCCAGGGCCTGGTCGGGGGTTCCTCGTAGACAGAAGCATAAATCGACTCTCCAGTCAGGGCTCGCCTCCAGAACCACATTCACCGTAACAGACCGGGCTCCGCTGTGCCTTCCAGCTCCTGTGATCTGGTGGCATGACCTCTCACAGCCCACGGAAACCCATGGAAGAATGTAGGACCCACAGGTCCACGTGCCGTCCTTGCCCCCAGCCTCACCTGCGTATCCAGGCTGCATTTTCTCCCCAGGACACACTTTCTTTTCTGTCCTCTTGTGTCGATGGCGTTCAGAACCACCAGCATGGTTGGTGCAGCGTGGGGTGTTCCCCAGAAACACAAATTCCCAGCACTGAGGCTCTTCCACGGGCCGGGAGGCCACCAGGCAGGCGCTCGGCAGAGGGGGTCCCGGCCCCGTGCAAACTGGACTAGGTCACCGTGGCCCGTGCTGTACTGTGGACCAGGACGTCACCTGAGTTCTCTAACTTCTCGTGGGTTTGGGAGGAGACAGAAGAGGGCGTGAAGGGCAGGGGACCCACATCCAGGAACAGAAGGTGCTCCGTGTGGGAGCAAGACAGCAGGATCCCTGAACCGCCCCAGGACTTGGCTTCGAGAGGGCTAGCGTGGATCAGCCATTACTTGCGTGCCCGGGGCAGCCCAGCCTTGTCCCCTGCCCCCCCTTCCCCGAGACCCCCACTTTCTCTTGGGTCTTGGCCGCCAAGCCCTTTCTCGAAGCTGAACGTCGCACAGACTTCAGATGAGCAGAGACGTTTGCAGCCAAGTGCGGGGGGTGGGGGTGGAAGCCGGGTCCTTCTCACCCAGCAGCCGCACCGCACCTCACACAGCAGCGCCCGAGACCCCGGGACAGAGGCCAGCCGTATCAAGGTGTGTTACCCCCAACAAACGACCCCCTGCGAGGAAATGTGAGTGCCACCCAGGCCCCGTTTCTGAACAACTGAAAAGCTCAGTCAACTTTGCCGAAATAGAAATAACCAGTCCGGCTTCAAGGGTGACAGGCATGGTGTCTGGTCCACGGCCAGGAACCCACGAACGCTGCTCTCTGTCCGTCCGTCCCTCGCAGAAGTTTTCACCTGAATCTTCTGTCCTCTGCTCTGGCGAGGACACAGGCCTGGTCCTGCCGGTGAGACACAAGCGATGTCATCCTGCCCTGGGCTGGGGAGCGCTCGCTTCCAGCCTCCCGGGGTCATGGGGACTAGCGTTGCCACAGCTGGGAGAGACAAATCCACACCCTACCCAAGTGTCCAAACAGCAAGCTGTCTGTGCTGAAAGAGGTCGGGGAGGCCCCTGTTCCCCAGGCTTCCCAGCCCCTGAGGGCGCGGGGGTGGATTTGTGCAGAACCTCTCAGGATTCAGGCCTTGCACACGCCTCCCACTGTACCCCGGACTTAGGTCTGCACCGTGGAGGGAGCGCGCTCACACCAACACTGTGTAGGAAGCATCCAGCTTTTAGAGACTTTCTGCAGTAACTTCCTAAGCTGATAACTAGAGAATCCTCGTAGCCTTTGAGATCTGCTCAAGAAACCAAGGTCCCTAACTACCTTTATCCTCAACATTTTACTTGGGTGAATTTAGTACACGGTGGACCAAAAAATAAGTCGGCTTTTGGGTTGCCGCGTGTTGTCAGCCCTGCTCTTCCTGCAGCCGGGGAGCTCCCGGGTTCACGGGGTGCGATCCGCTCGGGGTCCTCCCGTTAGAGAGACGGCTCCCCCAGCGGACAGGTTTCCAGTGTGGGCGCCGTGCCCCTCTGCGCCCAGGCATCCAGCACGCGGGGGCTCAGCACCCGGGCGTTCTCCGAAGCTGCCGTTCCGATCCCGGGAGCCTGGTGTCACAAAGAGAGTTTGGTGATTCTCTAGGGGAAAGCATCCTTCCTCTAAAACTGCTGGTAAACATCCAGACTCTCAGAACTCCTTTATTTGTGGTTTCTCCAAGCATCTTCAAAGTTGAAGCGGAACAGTTTAGGGAAAAGTAACGTGCCCTTTGATGTCGCTGGACAGCGAGTACAAAAGAAACGCACATGAGAACCGTGGCCGTGGAAGACGTGTCTTCTGAAATCTTTTAGTGCTGAGGTTGGCTCAGAGTGTGTTATAAACAAATTGCAAACAAGCAGGCAGGTTTCCAAGTGGAAATTTTGTTTATCTAGTTTATAGACAGGCAATTTTTAGGCTTTTGACGTTTTAATACACAAACACGTACAACGTATTTGAAAAAAATTATATGGCTTCACTCATCCAGAGTGTGATGTTACAAAACTACAGTCGACTGGTAATAATTTGAGACTGAAAATAAAGCACTTACGGGAAAAAAGTACGTTCTTTAAATTGAATTAATGTATTTTTATGGAAAAAGTGTGGTTGGATTAAGATTGGACTTCACAGAACTTTTCATATACCAGCTTATTATTTACTTCCTGGGCTTCTTTTCTTAAGTCTGTTTTTTTTGAGAAAGAGAGAGACAGACAGAGAGCGAGCACAGGGGAGGGGCAGGGAGGGAGAGGGAGAGAGAGAATTGCAATCAGGCTTTGTGCTGTCGGCACAGAGCCCGACGTGGGGCTCGATCCCAGGAACCCCGAGGTCATGACCTGAGCTGAAACCAAGAGTCGGATGTTTAACCGATTGAGCCACCCAGGCGCTCCTAATATGCGTACTTTTAAACATTAAATTATACAAGTTATTTAAAAACTAATGTAAAATATCAAAAGACATAAAGCAGACATATTCCATAAGTCATTTCTCAAATGTTCATGCTTGGGTGTAATATTTAATTTATTTTTGTCCTATGCCACATATTATTTGGTTCTTTTAATCTTTAAAATAATTTCATTTTTCTTAATTAACATGTACATAATTGTAAGATAGTTCTAGAAGGACTGCTTTAAAAAGCAGCAGGATCCTGACCGTGTCCGTCCCCCAACTTTCCCTCTGCCTAAAGACAGATGCTTTGACCTCTCTTAGCGGATTCTTTTGCCTACTTGAATGTCTCCAAACAGCACTGTTTTGCTGGTCGAGGCTCCAGTGTAGGACTCAGCTCTCATTCAGATCTTCGGCCCATAGACTTCCCCTTTCTCGTCCTCTACCTGGAGTTACAACCTAATGTCAGATGGTACATTTTCAAGGCTTACATTGGTACATTAGTAAATTATGATGTGCTAAACTTGCTTCTAATCAAGACATCTAATGCTACATTGAGATGTGCATGGATTCGTGCAAAATCAGGACACAGAATAGCCCTACGGCCCAGATAAACCCCTGTTTTCCCTTTGCAGTCGGACCCCCACTGATTTGTCCTCAGTGTCCATAAGCTTTGCCTTTTCCAGAATGTCGTAAAAAAAGAGTCATGTAGGGGCTCCTGGGTGGCTCTGTCAGTTGAGCATCTGACTCTTGATTTTGGCTCAGGTCATGATCTCACGGTTCATGAGTTTGAGCCCCGCATCAGGCTCTGCGTTGAGCATAGAGCCTGCTTGGGATTCTCTTCCTCCCTCCCTCTACCCTCTCTCTAAAATTAAACTAACTAATTGATTAAGTAATTTAAAAACAGGAGTTGGCTTTTCTCATCCAGCACAAGGTTTCTGCAGCCATCTTACTTTATACATAGATAGCTCTGTGTCCCCTGGATAGTGTTGAATTGTATATCTTCACCCACTTAAGGACATTAGGTTCTTTTCAGTTTTGGCCAACTGATTTGGCAATTCGTTTTGACAATTAGGAATAAAGTTGCCATAAACATTTCTACGCGGGTTTTTGTGTGGACATTTATTTAAGGCAAACGCCTACAGGGGGCATCACTGGGTCACGTGGCAAGGACATGTTTAATTTTGTAAGAAACCGCCTCCCTTGTGCATCTCACGGGCAATGTCTGCGAGTTCCGAATTCTCCACCCGCTCGCCCGCGCGCGGTTCTGACAGGCACTAATTTTAGGCAGGTAGCATCGGTCCCCCAACAACACAGTTCAGATTTCCGTTACCCAGGTGTGCCTATTGTGAGTGATCACAGGAAGCAGAGACACTGCTGCTGGGTCATCAGGTCCACAAATCGCGACGAAAATGGCCGACATGCGTTGTGACCAGAACCCATCATGCCACCTCCTTACACTTGGCCGGTGGCTGATCGGGCCGCGTCTGCCTCCAGTTCACGCACAAACTGCCAAGTGTCCGCCTGTGTTGCCCGCTTGCATCCCAGCGTTAAACCCACGCGACACTTGCCAAAAATGCAGAGTTGAAGGAGACAAATGGACAACAAAGTAATGAATGACAATGCCGGAAGTGAAATTTCAGTGAAAGGTAAGCGACGTTGCAGAAAATAGCAGCTGACTTGGGAAATGTCAACAAGCACCCAGCAGAGCTCAGGGGCGCAGAATCACCAGTTGTGCTCACACGGGAAGGCGTCCCAGACAAGTGACCCGGGCACAGACACCCCCCCCAACCCCGCCCCACGCTGGTGGGAACTCAGAGCTGCCCCGCCACCCTGCTGTTGGTGTTAGAAGCTGATCCAGACCCGGGGGGTGAGCGTGTCAGCTGAGCTCCACGTAGAGAGACGTCCCCTCGGTCTCGTAGGTTACACGACAAGGTGGTGATGAGTGTGTTCATTTCGCTCTTGGGGAACCTTTTTACCAAAGAAGCCAATCGTCTTAACTCTTACTGTAAATTACAGTATTAAATAAATATGAGTTGTGCTATTATTCTCATTTCCCTGTACATTTAGTACAACTATGAGACAGCTTCTCGTGTTGTGACAGACGTGTGTAAAGGTCACCGAACAATCTCAATCCCCATTGATTATTGAGGCTGCGTGTTTCCAGACTCACGACCCTCCACCGGTCGGAACGGCAACAACTGATGATGCTTTGCGTTGTCAGATTTTTTAGAAAGTATTTTCCATTCTAATAAGTGTGTAGTATGATTCTAATTTGTGTTTCCTTAAAGGTAAAATGTGAGCATCTTTTCAGGTGGTTATTTGCCATCTGAATTCTTTCTTTGCTGAAGGGTCTCTGCAAAGCTGTGGCCCAATTTTCAATTGCCTTTTTTTTCCCCTTAAGTTTTGAGTGTCCATATATTCCGGATATTCTGGGTATAAGATCTTCATCAGATTCGTGGTTTGTCAAGTGGGTGAAGATGTGAGAATGTCTCCTACCGACCAGCGGGTAAGTTCACCCACCACTGTCGGCTGGTGCCCACAGCTCGGCAGACTGAATGAGCTCTGTGGTCCCTGGTCCCCCAGATCGCACAGGGGTGGCTCGGGCATCTATGTGTGTGCTGTGCACACAGTGGTCCAGGATATTTTAGAATAAACGGCACTGAAATCTTCCCTTTGCCCCAAAGGGCAAAATGTATCTGCTGCAAGGAGTTTGAAGTAACAAAGATACCCCCCTCTTTCTCTTTGGGTTTCCATAGTGCTTAAAATCAGCTACTAATATCATGAGTTCCCAAATTTTACGATGGGAAAATATTAACCAAACACCAATTATTTGTTTGGTACTATTCTAGGAGCTGGACAAATGTAACACTGAAAAAGAAAAAAAAAAAGAGACCCTTGATAATATGACATTTTATGCAAATTGTGTTACAATAAATACTGTATATGTTCTCAGAGAGAGTAAGGACCTGGCTGTCAGCTCATTTCCATGGTGTGGTGGCCACGTGGCCTCGTGTCTCCAACTGGCAGATTGGCAAGCCACCGGCTCCCCTTTAATTAGTAGAAATTCTTTCTTTTCCTAGAGAAACAACCTTGACATTTTGGTTTTCTCATCTTCATAAAACATCTGGTTATAAGATGTCATATTTACAGAAGTTATTGTGAACGTCACACAATTCATCTATCCAAGAGCAAGGGTGGAGACCATCCTATACGTTCTCAAACTTGTTCATCATATTTCATTGGAATAACAAGGGCTCACTAGCACTTTATTAACCACACACGTTGTATACACCTTGTTTCCTGAAATCTTACTGCAAACTTAATGACGTACTTGCCATAGTAATCAAAAAGTAAAGTGAAGCATAAGGGGTTAAAATACCAAGTCTAAGGTCCTAAAATAGGAGGCAAATGGGGCAAATAAATAATTTATTTTTGAGGGAGAGAGAGAGAGAGAGAGAGAGACAGAGCATGAATGGGGGAGGGGCAGAGAGAGAAGGAGACACAGAATCCCAAGCAGGCTCCAGGCTCCGAGCCATCAGCACAGAGCCTGACGCGGGGATGAAACCCACGAACAGCGAGATCATGACCTGAGCCGAAGTCGGACGTTCAACCGACTGAGGCACCCAGGCGCCCCTCCTTGAATTATTAAAAATTGCTTTTGCTCTATTACTAAAAGTAATTTTGCACCTTAACTAAAACAGAGCAGTACATTGCATACCCACAGATGCCTATACCTCAAAAATGTCTAAAGTGAGCAAAAGGAAGTTAAAATGTCAACGTCTGCAAGGAAATGTCCACTCTGAAACTGGGGACAGCCCCATCTTTGAGACATAGCTCTTCCTGGGCAGAAACTGCTAGGGCGTAATTGGCTTATAAACAGACAGCGTCTTCATTCCTGTCCCCTTTCTCCTCAGTGAGAAGACAGGCCTGGGGTGTCCTATTCCAGGACCACTTGGTGCCTCTGAAATCCTGCCAGCAAAGGATCCCAGATGCGGGCAGGGCGGGAAGAGGTGAGGTGGGCAGCACAAGCAGGGAGGGAGGGGAACTTAGCTCTGCATAGAACAAAGTGGGCATGCTCGGGAGAGCGCCAGGCACTCTGTCTAATCAGGAGCAGGTCAGGTCCCCTTCCCTTTTCGGGGACTGCTCACTTCCTTCCAGAAGCGCGGGCCAGTGGATTCTCCATGATACCAGTACTAAGGGGGTTGACAGAAGAGAAAACAGCATCGTCAACAGGAAATTATCGGGCGTTTTTTCAAATATGAGAGAGACTCTCAGTTGGGAGTCATGTGTATACCTAGAGACATATGTGTATAGTTATATGTACACACGTGAGTATTTATATACATGGGTCTAGTGACCTAGTAGGTGGTTTTAAAACAAGGACACATGCAATAGTGCATGTGTAAAAACAGATCAAGCTATAATAAAGAAAATCCATTTATAATATCATGTAAATATATTATGTAATTATGCTTATGACATATATTATATATACAGTATTACATAGGGGGAAAAAACACAATAAAACCACCAAGTCAACTTTTATTTGAGAACACTATAACACAACTTTGAGGTATGTACAGTAAATCTTGAATAAATAAAATAGTTTATTTTTGGTTGAAAAGCCTCAATACCAAAAGGAACTCAGTTACCAATTATCCTTATATACACTAGCATATTTAATGTGATACCCATGAAAATTCCACCCGTTTACAATGGATTAATTTAGGAATTTTATCAAACCGCTTCTAAGATTCATCTGGAAGAAGAGAAACACCTTTGAATAACTTTGAAGAAAATAATTACTATTTCCCATAGGAAGCATCTGCCATGTGCCCGGCATTGTGTGTTTCCACTTTGTTTTTTTTTTGTATCTGTTCAGTCCTGGAAGCAAGCAGCCCTGTGGGGTAACTACAGTTGTCAATCCCACTGTCGAGACCGAGCGTGTCCATTGCCAAGTTTCGATAATGAACGGAATGTGCTCGTGTGGACAGAACCAGTTACCCAGACACGGGCTCTAAGCACAGGGAGAAATTTATTTGGTGAAACAGACACATGTGAAATCATCAGGAACAAAATATCGGTTAATAAACAGTGCTGTAAAAAGTAGGCTGGAGCTCTGCACCACCCTCCCCACTACAATAAATCTGGTGTCGGTAAACAGCGTAAACAGCAACACGAGCATCAGACACACAAGAAGCTTGAACGCAAACAGATAGAAGCCAGCTCTCTGACTGCAAAGTGTGTGATATGCAAATTGATAGAGAAGTGATAACAGAAGATGGATCGCCAATAAAATATGAACAGATGCTCCATTTCACTGACGATCCAATAGCAACAAATAAAAATTACCTTGAAATTTCATTTGTCTTTGGTCGTTCTTGAAAAAAGACATAAAAAAAATCCCGTAACCTTTCCCATGTGGGTCAGCGTGGGAATGAACACTGATGGGCGGTTTCTGGATGATTTGACAAACCACATCAAAACGATCAAAATTTAAAATAGGCTCACCCTTAACAGTCAAATCTGATTCTGATACATTTAACGGAAAGAAGTAGATAAGTCAAAAAAAAAAAGAGAGAGAGATAAGTGCAATATGTTCATTACAACATTATTTATATTAGAGGAAATTGGAATCGACCTGAATGTCCATCAAAGGAAATCTGTTAAATAAATTAGAGACATCTATACTATTCAGCTGTTAAAAAGAATGATGCAAATCCACATCTGCTGACCTGGAAAAATGTCCACGAGCAAACAATGCAGTTTGCACAATGGCCCGCGATATACGATCCCACGTGCACGTGCTTGTGGGAGAGGAAACTTCCAAACGGGAACACCCAGGTTTCATTTTTATTTCTCACAGGTACGGGGTTTGGGTCACACCGGTTGGCTCCTTGACAAATATGTGCCCCAATCACTTTCCTGAGCCTGCTATCAAAGCCTGGTAATGTTGAGATAAGAAGTATATCCTATTTCCTTATTTGGGTGGTGTTTCTCACTTTCTTCTATTTAAAAGGCCATGATATTTTGTCCCTATTCAAAAAATACGAAAGCCGTATAGCATTCAGTGTAATTCCCCAGAAGTTGGCATGGCGATGGAAAAACACAGTCCGCTCTCTTGACCTGTGACTGACAATTTCAATACTAGTCTTGAGTATTTATGTAGAATTAAATAGCTTCTTTCCATATAACCCACAATTTTTCTGGTGGAATATTAAACCCGTATGGTTTCGTGACGTAATTTGGAAAACTTAAATGTGTTTCCCGAGATGCAAATATTTTACGTGCAGGGCGAAATGATCACCTGTAGATCAGGTGCTCGCTGTGGGCCCCAGGGTGAGAAAGGAGAGCATCAGTACGGGTCCTGCTCGCCTACACTGTGTGTGGGGAGACGGTTGTGATGCATATTTATAGATTCGCTTCTGCAAACAGAGAAGCACCAGCCTTCTCATGCAGCAAATCTTATTTCCGATACAAATTTGAAAGTCTGTGAGGCATGATAATATTAACTCTAGGATCCATGACCTCCCATAAAACAAAAGGAGGATGAGTGGTAGGTTAAAGGATTCGAATGATGCCCGTGGACCGGCGCGCTCCCGTAATGACTGGGGAAGATTTATATGCTCTCTGTAGGTATAATTAGACACCCACAAACCCGTCTGACCCCGCCGGGGTGGAGAGATCGTCCGCTTTTTGTTTCAGCGGCCGAATCAATACTCACACGTTTTACCACCGTGGAGTGAAATTGAGGAAATGAAAATCGGATAATTTTGTTCCCTGTGCAGTCTAGACAGAGGAGAGCCGTGTTAGCCTTTGACAGGAAGATCTATTTCCAGTTTCTCAAAAGGCTAGTGTCAATTTTGAAACTTCTCCTGTTATTGATTTCCAGTTTTGTGAAAAGGATGCTTTATTAGGAATATTAGTCCCAGGGACTGTGGGAAGCCCTCCTTCACAAGTAGGTGAGCATGTATTTTAATGTGGGGTCTGGGTGGGTTTAAATCGCAGAGCGCCTGGTGTGCTGGCCGGACCGTCTTCCCCAGTGAGACGGTCAGCCTCGTCCTCCGTAGCGCCGTCCCCACGCCCGCGTGTGACCGATGACGATTTGTAGAACTGTCCGTCGGCCATAAATATTTCAGAATCAGTTCGCTGACGTTTTGCAAACGCGTGTTCCCCGTGACAACACGGTGTCGGCACTGGGGCCTGCGAGGTTTTACATGTTAACGTGCTCAGACCAGGCATAGTTTATTGAACCACACCGCGTATTGAGTGAATAGAGTTTAAGGAAACATTCCCACTGTCGAGTTCGGCGGTCGCTGGGAGACGAGTTGGCGCTATCCCACTCATCCTGAAATGTCCCGTGGTCTGGGTGCCCTGCTCTGATGTGCCACAAACCACCTCCCACCCAGGACTCACAACCCTGTATCAAAATCTCCTCTTTCCTTACTTCTGCCTCTTCCCTGAATTGTGAGTTCCTTCAGAGAAAAGGCGTTTTCACTTCTCTAGATTGCTTGGGCTTCTCCTAGCGCCTGGTGCAGAGCAAGACTCAGATACCGTTCATCAACAGTAAAGCTGTCTCGCTGTCCATCGTCTCATATCGCGAGGCATTCGGCTTGAAGAATATATTTGGTTTGTTACCAAATCTCATCTGTGCATTTGTACACTTTGCTCCTGAGAAACAAAATACTGCAGGATCACAAGAATTTTAAGTAGCCGGTTATACCCTATCTTAATCCGTTCCGGCTGCGGAAACCCAAAACCACCACGGGGGCGCCAGGGTGGCTCAGTCAGTCAAGCGTCCGACTCTTGGTTTCCGCTCAGGCCATGATCTCATGGTTGGTGAGTTCGAGCCCTGGGTCAGGCTCTGCGCTGACAGCACGGAGCCCGCTTGGGATTCTCTCCCTGTCCCCCTCTCTCTGTTGCTCCCCCACCATGCATGCACGTCCTCTCTCTCAAGAATAAATACACATTAAAAAAAAAGAAACACCACAGACTGGGTGGTATAAATGGCAAACATTTATATCTTACAGGTCCAGAGGCTGGAAGTCCAAGATCAAGCTGGCAGGGAAGTCGGTTTCTGGAGGAGGCCATCTTTGGCTCACGTGACAGAGAGGACACGGGAGGTCTCTTGGGACCTGGAAAAGAGCACCTACCCCATTCCTGGTGGCTCAGTGTCAAGACCTAATCACCCCCCCAACATCCCACTTCCTACCATCACCTTGGGGGTAGGACTTCAATGCAGTCACAGACACTCAGTCTATAGAAACACTGTTGTCCAGAAGAACTGTCTGTTTTATACCATTTTGCATGTTGGCCGCTACGGGATAAAGACGGGATAACTATGTTAACGTTATTAATAGTACGAACCACTGAAAGCATAAAGCAAGATGTTTCTTTCCTCCAATTCTTTCATTGCACTCTTTAATAAGTAGTTAAGTTCATGAACAAATCCCCCCGGGCCGTGGAATCCCTTAGAAAGAGGATTTATACAGAAGGTTGTGGGTAAGTCTGCTTGAGAAGAAAGATTTATGCAAACCATCATCTGTTTTCTTTTGTCCCCAAAGAGACATGACTTTGTTTTCTGCAGGAACAGTGAGACAATATGGACCGCGGAGCCACCGCCCTTACGACAGTAACTGTTCGCCAACGGGATTTTATTCACGCACGAATTAACGAGCGCTCCAGAAGCGCGGTGCCGACCACGCAGTTGGGACAACTTCCTGCGCTTGGCGGTGAGCCTCTCCGTCCCCGGGCTGCCCAGATACCACTCCTGGGCGACGTGAAAAATGGAGCAGAAATGCGTGTGTGGATGGTATGGATCATTTCCACCTGCATCTATTTGAACTCATGAACGCGTGGTAGCCACCTTGGCTAAAACGCGGCTCTCGACAAGCTGTTGTGAATTTATGTTAATTGAAAACCCTAAACCTTGCTCCTCTAATCGCATCTATTTATTTACCTAATGCGGTGGCTAGTGAAGATGCTTCCTCTCAAGTCCTGAGCTGAACCAAAATCTAACTAATCCTTGTTTTTGTTTTGTTTTCTAATTTTCCATGCTGCTGCCTATAAGCACTTCCTTCCAGCTCATGGTCAAATTCTGTTACATGCACTAGCACTTGGAAGGTTAGGCACGCCCTCCCTCCAGGCACATCCCGGAGGCCCGGTGGTTTCTCTCTCATGCAGATTTTGGCTCCTCACCTGCTAGTCACGAAGGTTCCACAGGGCCTGGTACATTACTTGAATGACAGTGTTAATGTGTTTTCATTCTTCGCGTTACAAAATAAGGCTATTCTTGCAATCTGTTTTTATTGGGTCTTTTTAAACATCAGAAGTTCTGGGGAGCCCCGTGGTTAAGAAGTGTATTTGCATGAGGGTCACATTCTTCTAGCAAATTGCTGTCTAGCAATTCAAAACGTGGTTGTATTTTTGCTTTTGTCTCCCACATCTTATTTCAGCATCAAAACTCCCTCTAAAGACCCAGGAAGGGGACCGCGGCGGGGACAGTTTGCAAGAAGCAAATGCTAAGACGGGAAGAAACTTCTCCCTTTGGGGGATCAATCATAGAAACTACAAAATAAAACTTTCTAATTTGGGACCAGACACTTTTCCTGTATGGTCTGAGGACCCAAAAGTATGAAAGCCAATTGAAAGGGTTTTTTTGTGGTTTTTTTTTTCTGTCTAACTGCTCTTCTTTCTTCCCCTGAAAATCACTGACGCGGCAGATGGGGCATTGTTTGGGAAATGCCATGATTCTGGGTTTTTGATTTAATCTAATTCCCGTGTTTGCCTTCGAACGTTCCCCTGACCATAGTTGCCGCGAGACGGATGTTCCCTCACCGCCCACCCCGCTCCGGGTGACGAGACCCGGCCAAGGAAGTATCACAGGAGGAGGAGAGACTTTCACCCAACTAAGCCGCTAGCAACTATGATGACACCGTCAGGACAAACGTTTCAATCTGTCAGTTCTGTCGTCAAAACTAAGGGATCTGGCCAAATTTGTTCTTCCTTCTTTGAGGGCGATTCTCTGAGAGCGTGTGTCCTTTTATTGTAGAAACGACATAGAACATAACCCTTACTGCTCTTAAACCAGATCATCTTTGTGTGCGATGGGCAGAATTCCTGAATTTAATGACATTCTTTAAAGTAACTTCCATTAACAGGAAGTGCCAACCACACGAGGCTCCTAAATTCAACAAAACAAAATTTTTTTGAACCAAAAAAGGGACATGTAGGGGTTTACTTTTGAAAAACAGGTTTACGACGTCAATGACGTTTTTCAGTTACCGTCCTAAGGATGGTGGCCTGTGGCGAGAAGTTCAGCCTTCATACTTTCTTGAAGCAACACATATATTGACGTTTAAAAACGTAGCAAGTTTTCTTTTTCAGGTATTTTAAAGAAATGAGTTTTTAGCACAGTATGATTTATAACGCAAACTGTTGTTAAAGGTAGTTTGTAACCATGCCATTGTCTCCATTCACACCCAGAGCCCTGTTCTGCGGGGCTCCAGATGCAATGATTTTCTGCTCCTGGCAGCCCAGGACCCTGGCTAGTCAGCTCCTGCTTTCCAGCATCAGGATGAACCATCCGGAACATTCTTTAAGTAGATCTTGACATGACATGCTGTAATGGCTCAAACTGCTGCTTGAATAGCGTGCACTTTATAACAGACCTTATTATGCAATTACACAATAGTCCGTAACATCTCCTTACGGACTATAGAGTAAATAATGTGCATTTAAAAAGTCCATAATTATGTCATTACATGATAATCTCTAATTAAGGGCCATTGGGTAAATACATAATTGGGGAGTTTTAAAGGTCCATTGTAAAGTATTCCAAAAAAAAAAAAATGTGATTGCAATACAAGAAGACAAAAAGAAAGAGACCCGTTCTCAGCATATTTTGAGATTTTAGTGAATTTCACTGAGTCCCGATCCAAGCAGCACGGGAAGAGCGTTTCCGTCTCCCTCGCTCGGGTCCCGGTGGCGTCCGTCCCCTCGGGTGGCTTCTGTCCCCTCCGGAGCCTCCCGCTCCAAGCGCCGGCGCGCAGGTGCACGCAGGGGAGCACAGGTGTCCGCGCAGCCCCGCGCTCTGCCTTCCCACAGCTTCGTGAGCCCCGGAGCAGCCCTGCCCGCTTCCCTGCCCACCTGTCCACAGGCACCTGCAGAGGGTTCAGGCTTCCTCCCGCAGCATCTCGGTTACACGGTTCACACCGCCAGCACGGCCGGCTCCCGGCAGAGGGATGAGAGGGGGAGCACAGGTGTGCTCACCGCCCCCCCCCCCCCGCCCCAGGCTTTGCGGCAACTTGGGGGCTGCGCCCACGGCGCAATTCTGAGTGTTTGAGGAAGGAGGGGGTCCTGCGACATTTGCAGCCACACGCCTGAGACTGAATGCGAGAGTAGACTTGGGATGGACTTTTGAGGGCCAGCGCCAGCTCAGCCCTCCATCCTTCCGGCCACCTTCTCCAGGAGCCCCCGAGCCCTCGCCAGCCCAGGCCCCTCCTTTCTTGCCACCTCGTCCTTCTGTTTGCCCAGAGATGGCCCCTGTCCCGAGTCCGCCAGCTGGGACCGGAGCCCCCCCACCCCCCCACCCCCCAACCAAGGGCAGGAAGAGCTGTCTTCAAGAGACCATTCAAAGAGTTTCCCCAAAACCAGCAAAACGTGTTTCCTTGAAGCTCCGGAGCCCACAAGTCTGAAATCAAGGTGTCAGTGGGCCTGGAATCTTCCGAAATCACCAGTCCGTCCGTGCCTCCCCTGCTCCGGAGGCTACTGGCTATCTGCTGTCCTCCTCGTCTGCACGCGGCCCTTCTGTCTCGTGTGTGCCAGGCGTCCCTCTTCTTGTGAGGACGCCGGTCACTGGGTTAGGGCCACCCTTGGCCCGTTCGCCCTCGTTGTCAGTTGACCACACCTGCAGAGTCTCTTCCAAGGAAGGGCATAGCCAGTCTCCAGCTGGACGTGAACTTTTAGGAGACGCCCTCCGCCCTCCCTGTCTTCCCAAGAAACAGATTCTGTTTGACCCACGGTAGAGACGAAACCAGGTCTCCCGGGCCCGCATCTGATTCAAGGCAGACCCACGTCCCTGCTTTCATCCGGGATCATGTAGGCGCCCACTTGAAGTGTCTCCTCCACAGAAAACAACAACAACAACAACAAAAGGATCAATTTCAATACCTGATACAGTCCTGGAATTTACTAGGCTTTGGGAGACGTTTCTGCCGAGGGTCGGGCCAAGGCCACACCACCTCTTTAGACCTTCCTAAACGAGCTTGACCCGCTGGAACTGGGCCACATTTTGGGATGGACTCGGCTCGGCAGCCCCTCGTGGGATGGACTCGGCTCGGCAGCCCCTCGTGGGGATTCACGGGGAGCGCAGGGGCCCCAGAGCCGCCTGCACTACCGAGGTCATCGCAATCCATCCAGGAGAAGCAGAAGATATAAGCGACATAAAAGACAAATACAAGCCCTTTCGCTGGGGAATTGGTGGCCAGTGAGGTTGTTAGAGAAGCTCTCTAGACGCTGCGGCCTGTCTTCAATCCACGTGTAGAGAGTTACCGCTAGGCAAGTCCGAGAGCAAAACCTTTTGTCCGCCACAAATTACGTCACTCTCTGCGTCTTGAAAAAGCCCCTTCACGGGGTAACCTCAGTTCATTTTATTACTCACTCAACTAGGAGCTGTTTTTCGATTTGTAACGTGTGCCAGGAACAGGGGAAATCGTCATCTCCCTGGCCCCAAATTGACTCTACACGTTTTTCAAAACGCATCCTCGACACTCGTTTCGAGGTGCCACCCCCCCCCCCCCCCCCCCCCGCCACCACGGATCTGGTCTCCATCTCTAGACATTTGCAGTTTCGAGGGTGTTAGGTAAGTGCAATCGTGCGGTCTGTAAGCTTTTGAGACTGGCTTTGTCGCTCAGCGTAAGGGCCCGGGATCCATGCAAGTGCCCTGGGGATCCAGTCTGTTCCTTTTCATCGCCGAGCGGAATTCCATGCGTGGGCGTGCCGCACTGGGTGGCACTCAAATGCAGAAGGACCGCCAGGTTGTTTCCAGTTTGGGGCTATTATGATTCAAACCGGTGTGAACATCCCTGTTCAGGTTTTTGTGTGAGCGGGTTGCCGTTGTTCTGGGATAAATGCCTTGAGTTCACTGCCGGGTCACGTGACTGTTGCATGTTTAGTCCTTAAGAGAATTGCCAAACTGCTTGCCAGAGCGGCTTCGCCTTTTTACATCCGCACTGTCGTGAAGGCCAAATCCCGTCTGGTTTCCTGCATTTTTTAACCCTTCCACGAGTTCCAAGCTGCTTGCACGTGACTCATGCCAAGTCATATAAATATTCTAACTGGCTGAGCTCGTGGAAATCTTCCATCACATGATCTTAATCGAGGAGGACAGTTTCTAGATGTGAATAAAATATGTATTTAGATAACTTTGTTGGGATAACACGCTTCCAGAAATTTGTAGTTTGAATCTGAGAAGATATTGTTAGGTTATAAAAAGATGAATTGTTTGTCATACGTGTTGGCAGGTTTTCTATCTTGAAAACTTGTGGCTCATGTGTAGGTAAAAGTAAAATAGGGAAGTCAAAATAGATAACTTAGGGCGCCTGGGTGGCTCAGTCGGTTAAGCGTCCGACTTCGGCTCAGGTCATGAGCTCGCGGTTTGTGAGTTGGGGCCCCGCGTCGGGCTCTATGCTGACGGCTCGGAGCCTGGAGCCCGCTTTGGATTCTGTCTCCTCTCTCTGCTCCTCCCCTGCTCATGCTCTGTCTCTCTCTGTCTCAAAAAACTAAATAAAATATTTAAAAAAAATTTTTTTTAACGTTTATTTATTTTTGGGACAGAGAGAGACAGAGCATGAATGGGGGAGGGGCAGAGAGAGAGGGAGACACAGAATCGGAAGCAGGCTCCAGGCTCTGAGCTATCAGCCCAGAGCCTGACGCGGGGCTCGAACTCACGTACCGCGAGATCGTGACCTGAGCTGAAGTCGGATGCTTAACCGACTGAGCCACCCAGGCGCCCCAATAAAATATTTTTAAAAATTTAAAAATAGATAATTTATGCATGTATGTACATTATTTTGTCAGTCTTACCATGCAAGGCTGAGGAGACTTTTACTCTGCGTGTCGGGTCTGTGACTTGAGTCTACATAAGCTTACTTGTAACCCTGCAATGTGCCATTGGTAATTCACCAGCCGAGTTTGCTGATCATAGTCAAAATTTGGAGACGCTGGTGAGGCACTCACGGAACAAGATTCTTCTGTTATTTTAATAAAAATTTTCAAGTCTCATACAATTTTTGGCACATACTGGCACCATTTTTTTACCCAACCAATTAAAAATTCTTATTAAGGCCACCTGGGTGACTCAGTCTGTTAAGTCTGACTCTTGATTTCGGCTCAGGTCATCATCTCACGGTTTATGAGTTCAAGCCCCACATCAGGCTCTGTGCTGACAGCACGGAGCCTGCTTGGGATTCTCTCTTTTCTCTCTCTGCACCTCCCTGGCTCACATGCACGCTCTCTGTCTCTCCATCTCACTCTCAAAAATAAATACACACACATTTCAAATGCTTATTAATATTGATGGAACTTTTAAACATTTTCATTTCATAGAAATGAAATCATCTTTTCCATTCCTGTTTTTCGGGTTTACTTTATTAAAAATGCCAGCCTTAGGATAATGTGGGTAAGTGGCATAGTCAGAATTGGGGGTGAACATACAGAACTGCCACAGGGCAGGTCTGAAACCCCAAGGGTGTTATGATGAGTGTGGTGTGAACCAGAGGCAGGCCTGGCTGGCGTTGGGGTCCATGAGTAAGTCACAGAGAGGGACCAGAGCCCATCAGGTAATCCTGGGAGTCAGTGGACACGGGCAAAAGAGTTTATGTTTCACATGGTTTGAAAGCAACAAAATGAAAGGATTGTATACGCTCAAAAACGGACACAAAACAAACATTTAGCCATGCATAATTGCAATAAAGAAAGTTAATTTCGATGACGGTGCTTTCTTTCTCAACTTGAAGCTGGTCTTTACTAGCTGTGATTTGTTGACAATTTTCTGAACACAGTGATCAAGGTATATGTGTATTTGTGTGTGCAAATACGTTTACATATTTATTTCTGTTTCTTTAGTATATGAAGAAGGTAGTTTCATAAATATTTACATGCTTTCAAGCAATATGATGGCAATCAAATTCATTTTTAAAATATACAATTCAAATGTTTAAGTTTATTTATTTTTTAAATTTTTTAACGTTTTCTTTTGAGAGAGAGAGACAGACAGAGCATGAGCATGGGAGGGGCGGGGAGAAGGAGAGACGCAGAATCGGAAGCAGGCTCCAGGCTCTGAGCTGTCAGCACAGAGCCCGATGCGGGACTCGAACTCACGGACCGTGAGATCATGACCTGAGCCAAAGTCGGTCACCCAACTGACTGAGCCACCCAGATGCCCCCCTCTCTCTCTCTCTCTCTTTTTTTTAATGTTTATTTATTTTTGTGAAACAGAGTATGAGTGGGGGAGGGTCAGAGAGAGAGGGAGACACAGAATCCGAATCAGTCTCCAGGCTCTGAGCTGTCAGCACAGAGCCAGACGCGGGACTCGAACCTACGAGCTGTGAGATCATGACCTGAGCTGAAGTCGGACACTCAACTGACCAAGCCGCCCAGGCGCCCCTAAATTTATTTTTAAATTATAAGATTGAACATCTTTCAAAGGAGTAACAGTGCTTTCGGTTTTTCTCTCTTGGCCCAGTAAACAAAAAGTGCTCTCGTACGAAGCCTACTCTCTCCTTTGCTGGCTGCTCTGAAAAGCCCCTGACTGTCCACACTCGGTCCTTCTCTGCAGCAAGTGCTGAGGGTTCAAGTGTTAAGTAAAGACATTGCCACTCAGCTCCCACTCAGTAGGGGCACTCACGTCACGACGGGTGTCCCCATTCAAGGAGCTTAGATCCAATTTCTTTTTCATTCCAATAAGTCCATTCTGGGTATTATTTTGAAGCTCAGTCCTGCTTCATGCTGCGTTTTCTTTCATCTTTCTTTCTTTTTTTTATCCCAACTGCTGAGTCATCCTTCATGTTGAATTTATAGGATATCATGATCTCCTAGCTAGACTCGCTCCTAATTCTCTCTCGGGATCATGTCAAAAGATGTCATTCTTTGCAGCCTAACGTTTTCAAAGCACGCAGGTATTTAAGAGAAGATATGCCATAAAAATAATTTCAACAAACAGGGAGGGAACAGGTATCTCCGTAACTAGGCGGCGATCCATCTGGGTAAAATTTTGCTTCTCTGTGCTTTTCTCATTCACCAAAGGATTTTAGGCAGCATACAAAAATGTAAAAATTACAAGAATGTGAAAGTGAGGGAGAAATTGAGGAGAAAGGAAAATAAATGTAGAGCAGTGAAATGAGCCGCAGGGAAGATTGATACCCGAACCAGATGCCCTAGGATCCCGAACACTCTCCAAGGGGGGTCATAAATTTCACTCGGAATGCCCTAGCATCCAAAAAAAGAATGACATGGAACAGATTAAAGATTCCCAATATCTAAACGATAAAGACACATCAGTTGCTCAGGGGAAGGGCAAATACTGAGACGAGACGTCGTCGGCATCCTCAGCCGGCCCCACATCACATGCACTACCCTCCCAACGCTCTTCAGTGAATAACATCATGAATTTGTTAAAGCTGATTTTTAAAACACCTCTTCATGCCAGAAACGGTTTTCCAACAACAACCAAATAAGAGAAATTGTGTAAAGGAAAGATACTTTGTAAGGTGTGAAATTAACGCAACCCAGGTACGTGACTCTCTATTGTCCTGGCTTATTTTACAAGGAAATTTGAGTACATCCTTCAGGAAATCCACAAAAATAATATTTTTTTTCCACCATTAATAGACAGGATTCTACTCCACATCAGCACAAAAAGGAGAAGATTTCCTCCGAAAGCCATCAGGGTCCCCTCCCAAAACACAAGCACATAAGAAACGAGAGACCCAAATTTCTACGTATAGATGAAAACTGCGATAAACTTAGTCCAGGAAAATGTTATGAAGGTGTTTGTCATGTATTTCCTTGACTCTAACGTGCACACGTTGTCAGATGCTGAATAGTCTGTGAGCAGGGGAAACTTACACTGCGCAGGAGAAACTCACCTGCTTCCGGGCAGAGAAGTCAGTATGACATAGTTTATAGTTTTCATTGCTCTTTTTAGCCTGGGGTGGACACTCTCTGTTCATTTGATCTTCACCCCATTTGTGGCATTTGTATTGGCAACACTACATGCGGTTGAATTCTAAATCAGGTTTGCATCCCTAATTGTTGCTTAAAACGACTTCGAGAGTATTTCCCCACGATGCAGCCCTTCAATAAAAAGACACTGTGTATGAAGCAAATTGCCCTTGTAGCTGTACAGAGGATTCTCTCAGGCATCACACACTTGGTTCATCTCCAAAAATGCGTTATTGAACTACAAAGTACAGTCATCACTAGATTATTTGACTCCATAAAAGTAGGAACTGTGTCTGCTTTGCTCATCGTTGCAGTCTTGGGTCTTAAAAATGTGCCAGACTCATGGGAGATGCCCAGGAATATGGTTGCTAGATGTTCTTCTTTTCCCCCCTACAATAATTTCATCAAACTTATGCTTTCTCTCTCATAAGAGTCACTATGTCATTTTGACCCACTCTTCCCTCCTTGAATTTTATCAAAAGTCTGGGATGGGGACTTCAGGTAAGAGGATGATCACTGCTTTCCATGCACTGGCCCACTCAGCAGAGGACTGATGGCCTACCGCTACCATGAACCCATTACCCCATGGAAGACCGGTTCTCCATAGTTTGACAAATAATGCTCATGTCCTGCAATGGTGACATCTAACCAATCCAGCATCCAGCACAGGCGGACTTTCTGAATGAAGATCCTCTGTGTGTCAGTGTTAATCTTCTTCCAAACTGTCCCAATCTCGGGTTCCCAACCCCATGCTTAGCTCTATCAATTCTTCCAAACACTCAACCTTCAGAGAACCACCTGGTTTCAGGAGTATGAAATATTGGAAATTAAATGTTTTAAAGTCAGTGATCTAAACTTTCAACTGGAGAAATAGGGAGAGTGAGAAAAAAAATCAAACAAGTCCAAAGAAGGAAAACAAGGAAGACAAAAGGTGAAATCAATGTAATGGAAAGCAAACATAGAAGTCAAAAACTTCCAAAGAGCAGAGTTGTCTCTAAGAAAATACTGTTAAAATTATAAACACAGAGGAAGACTATTAAAGAAAACCAAAAAGACAAATGACAAATACCAGAAATGACAAAGGAATAACGCTATAGATCAATAATTAAAACGGCGAGGGAATATTTTTAACAGATTTTATATTAAGGAAGTATACAATTTAAATAAAATGCACATTTAAACAAATCTGATTTAACAAAACTGATGGGGAAAAAATTTACTTTTGAAAATAGATGGGGCACCTGGCTGGCTCAGTCAGTAGAGCATGTGACTCTTGATCTCAGGGTCATGAGCTCAAGCCCCATGTTGGGCACAGAACTTAAGAAAGAAAGAAAGGAAGGAAGGAAGGAAGGAAGGAAGGAAGGAAAGAAGGAAGGAGGAAAGGAGAGAAGGAGGGAAGGAGGGAAGGAGGGAGGGAAGGAAGGAAAGAAGGAAGGCGGGAAGGAAGGAAAATATATGAAGTAGTTAAGTAGTCAGTTTACAAAAGGACCTGTCCCAATTGATAACAGGCACATTGTTACTCATCAGGGAAATTAAATTCATGGTGACTATCACTCTGCTACCAACAAAAATCGTGGCACACGCAAACAATGAAATATGGCACAACAGTATAAAAGAGCTACAACCATACACATAAGGTTGAATAAAAGAAGCTGGAAATGAAAGGATTCATACTGAGTAATTGCACGTATATGGGAGTCGAGGATACCAAACCAAATCTGGAGTGGAAGGGACCACGACAGAGGGAATGTGGGTGGGTCGGTGCTAATGTGACAAGGCGCAGTGAAACTTCTGGAGTGGTGACACTCTGCTAGGTGGTATGGGGAGAAAACAGTCTCTAAATGTCTCGGGTTTCCTTGCATCTTCCTTGCAGAGGAATGACTACTTTTGTTCCACACTGTCCTTTCAAGGATACTGATAGGATGAGCAGTCTTGGAAAACAGAGATAGTGTCCCCCACTGGAACAAAAAGAAGGCACACCACCTATGCATTAGAAAGATGCAGATCTACCAAGGTCAAGATTTCTCTCAACACAACCCGTGGTTTGTGCAGGCATCACCCTTCACAATAGGACCCTTCTCACTGGTCCGCATTGGTAGGAATCGGGGCTCAGAGAAGGAAACTCCTGCCGACACTCTGGTTAATGCACTTACTGTGAGTGATAAACTGTCCTTCATCTCTGATCAGGAGTCTCGTGTCTTCTGCCAGCATCTATGCAACTGTGGCAGGGAAACTTGTTAGCTTGTATATAGGGTAAAATGTCAAAGTCTTCACCATTCTTGCCAAAAGGCGGTCTCTGGCTGCATAAATGTGGACAATTAGAGTCTGTGCCCTTTACTATATACTACTCATACCTCAATGAAAGGCAACTTTAAAAATGTTAACGACAACAAAATGCTTAGTGCCTGTTTATACTCCTGTTACCTAGAAAACCTGGGGTCTGCATTCAAACGTGTAGATGAGATCCCCTAAATAATTCTTTGGTGTCCTACATTTATCATTTTTGGGTCTGGACATTATTGGGCACAATTCCTTCTAGAGAAAAGACTGAAATTATATTGTATGGGTATTTACATAATGTATCAATTATATATTAAACCTTAATATTTAAATATATTGATTGATTCAACTCCAATGTTTTTACAAATTCTAGGCTCTGTGAAACCTTTGTGTTTTTTTTGTTTTTTGTTTGTTTTTTGAGAGAGAGAGGGACAGAGAGTGAGAGAGAGAAAGAGAGAGAGATTAGGGCTCAATCTCACAACCGTGAGATTATGACCTGAGCTGAAATCGAGTCAGACACTTAATCAACCAAGCCACCCAGGCGTCTCAACCTTTCCTTTTTTAAAAGAAATGAATATATGATAACAAACATAACATTACTATGCCAGTGGGAAAAAATGTGTAACCTTGTATATAAACAGCCAAGTAAGCAATCGTATTATTTTCTCTTATCATCCACAATGTTATCCAGGGGATTAAAATCACACTAACATTTTCCTTTGTTAAACTAATAATTTTGGAAGCTCAGCAAGAGAAAAAAATGCTGCGGAATTATAATGGAAATAATAGTACCTTTCTTTTTCAAACAGATTAAGGCAGCTTGCAATGAAAACAAAAATGTGATTGTTCACCAGGGAATATCTAGCATTAGAATTCCAATTTCATAATTTGAAGGCTTGGTTTAAGCAGACAAATGATTTAAAGCTTTTTGGCTCTGCTCAGTTTCCTATCACAACTACGAAGTTCTAGCTAATATTCTTAGGAGGTTCACACAAGCACAGCCCTGATGTGTCTTTCATATCATTAGGCACAAACTCCCTCACCACGAGAAATGTGAACCAAAGTCTACGTCTTCCTTCTGATTTGGAAATGAACTCTCATGAATCAGTGGGAATGAATTACAAGGAGCTCACAAGATATGTGATGAGCATTTATAGAGTATGCTTAGTGATGTATCATTTGCTTTTTAAATGTCGTGAATAGCAAGAAAATTTTTCTAAGCAACATCACCATGTCTGCAACTCCTCGCTCAACACAAAAAATGCTTTACTTCTGTATTTCTGATTAAGAGTTAACTCTTGTAGGCACACCTGGGTGGCACGGTTGGTTGAGGCTCCGATCATGATCAGCTCAGGTCATGATCTCAGGGTTCGTGGGTTCGAGCCCCACATCAGGCTCTGTGCTGACAGCTCGGAGCCTGGAGCTGCTTCGGATTCTGGATTCTGTGTCTCCCTCTCTCTCTGCTCCTCCCCCTCTTGTTCTCTCTCTCTCTCTCCCTCTCTCTCTACCAAAAACAAATAAATGTAAAAATGAAAACTTAACTTTTGTAAAATTCTGAAATATAAGACCTTCTTTATAAGGTCAAAGAAACCATTTTATACTTTCTTTCTTCTTCAGTTAAATATAATACCCATCCCACTCTCTGTCTCAAAAATAAATAAACATTAAAAAAAAATTTAGGGGTGCATGGGTGGCTCAGTCGGTTGAGTGTCCAGCTTCGGCTCAAGTCATGATCTCACAGTTTGTGGGTTCAAGCCCCGCATCGGGCTCTGTGCTGATGACTCAGAGCCTGGAGCCTGCTTCGGATTCTGTGTCTCCCTCTCTCTCTGCTTCTCTCCCACTCATGCTCTGTCTCTCTCTCTCTCCTTCAAAAATAAATAAAAATATTTAAAAAAAATTTTTTTAATTTAAAAAGGGGCACCTGGGTGGCTCAGTTGGTTGGGCATCCAGCTTCAGCTCAGTTCATGATCTCACAGTTCATGGATTCGAGCCCCGCATCGGCCTCTGTGCTGACAGCTCAGAGCCTGCTTCAGATTCTGTGTCTCCCCCTCTCTCTGCCCCTCCCCTGTTCACGCTCTGTCTCTGTCTCAAAAAGAAATAAACATTAAATATAATACCCGTCCTCATCATAACAGCTAATATATTTAACGCACTTTACATTTTAAAAGTCATGTCATAGCATCTCTTTTGAAATTCACACACTCCTTTTAAAGCCTGCCAAGATAAAGAGGATGTTGTTTCTAGAACCTTTGCATACAGGCACACGGATGTCCACACAACTTGAGTAACTTGCCAAAGGTGTGGCCACTGTAACCCTCGTGATCTGCACCACGCCTCCCCCCTGCACTCCTACGCCTCCCCAAAGCCCTGTTCCTGCGCTGATCACTGACCCCTGCCCCCGCAGCAGGCAATGTGCCAAGACAGGAGAGGCCAGGAGCATGAAAGGGCCAGTTCCGGATTCCCAGCCCCGCTCAATGCCCCTGTGGTATCTGGGTTTTCTTGCAGGAAACTGAGCCTTCGTCCCATGTCGACTGTTTGTAGATGGTGTGTGGATTTTTTTTTTTTTAATGTTTATTCATTTTTGAGAGAGAGAGAGAGACAGAGCCCGAGCCAGGGAGAGGCAGAGAGAGAGGGAGACACAGAATCCAAAGCAGGCTCCAGGCTCTGAGCTGTCAGCACAGAGCCGGACGCGGGGCTCGAACTCACAAACCGCGAGATCACGACCTGAGCCGAAGTCGGACGCTTAACCGACTGAGCCACCCAGGCGCCCCTGGTGTGTGGATTTTGTTGCAGCCTGGGTTCACGCTTTTAAGCAGGAATGTTACCCTTTCCCAGCAGGCATGCTCGGGAGGAGGGTCCATTTGTTAGGCCCGACAAGCTGGCCGTTCTGGAGTCCTGAGAAAATGACTCGAAGGAGGCAGGAGGTGTTGGGGCAGCACTGGGACACCACAGTGTTGCTCTGAGACATTTCCTGTGCTTTTGCTCTCTAACCAGCCCTCCAGATCTTTCCAAGGCAGACTTCCATCCTACGGAAAAGTCCACATGCTCTAATAACCCCCCAAATTCCCTTGTCCTTCATTTGCCAAGAGGTGGTTCTGTTACTTTCCACCCAGGATCCTACCCGGCAAAGGAGTCTTGCAGGACCCGGGAGACGTGTGATTTCTGCCCAGTGCCCCGGGTGTCCTCTCCTGACCTTTCATCTCAAACCTGGACACCAGCCCTATTCCCACACAGAGCGGCTGCCCGTCACTTAAGGATTAAAAAGTCAAGTAACACAGGCCCTTGTCTTATGCAAAACCTGCAGTGCCTTCCTTGTTAGTGAAGAACAGGGGTATTTTAGTGTACAAACGCTTGCCCTGAGCAGTGCTGGGTCTTTACGCATTTTAGCTCACATTCAGAAGCATCACAGCCAGAAAGGACGATCATGTGAAATCGGTCATTATTTTTATTTAGTTTTTTTGGTCAAGGTTATATCCTTCCAGCTAGCTAGCATGCAGCGAGGGTTCTGTTAGTTTCAGGGGGACAGGACAGCAATTTGTCATTTCCATACACCAGCTGGTCCTCAACACAAGTCCCCTCCTTAATCCCCATCCCCGCCTCCCCTCTGATAACCCTCATCGTTCTCTACAGTTGAGTCTGTTTCTTGGTTTTCCTTCCCTTTTTCCCCTCTCTCCTCATTTGTTTTGTTTCTGAAAGTCCTCATGTCGGTGAAATCATATGGTATTTGTCTTTCTTGGCTGATTTATTTCGCTTGGCGTAATAGTCTATAGCTTCACCTGTGCCGTGGCAAACGGTAAGATTTCATTCTTTTTCGTGGCTGAATTATATTCCCTTGTGTATGTACATACACCACACTTTCTTCATCCATTCGTCACCCGATGGACACTTGGGCTCCTTCCATACCTTGACTCTTGTAAATAATGCTACAATAAACACTGAGGTGCGTGTATTTTTATTTTGGGGATATTGACAAGGTCAGTATCCCCCGCGTTATAGGATGTTTGCTTAATAAGAGATCACGGGGAAGATTTATCCCGGCTTTGACCTCAGAACATGTGACTTGCCTCTTGAATAACCCCGAGGTTCCTGCGAACCTGAGAAACTGACCCGGCTGAGCAGAAACTGACAGCACGAGGTCTGATGTTCTCGATCAGCTGTACCGAGTCCTGTGGTCCGGCCTGACTTGTAGGGAGCCATGCTGTCCGTAAACCGTCGCCCCAAGCACCACGCGCCTGCCCTTGCCATGTTTCCTCGTGCGTGCCGTCTGCACCAAGTCACGACTCGGCCTGCCTGGACCGGACAGGGGCAGCAGGCCTGCTAGTGTCCGACCAGCTGCACGGGCAGGTGTGTGAAGGTGGCCGTCGGGGCCAGACCGCTGTCGCGAACTCCTCTCTCCCGCGGCTCAGCGGTCCTCACCGAGGCTTCCTCTGCTCTCCCCTCAGATCACCCCATCCATCTGCGCCCGGTCCTTTTCTATTCCCAAGGCCGATTGAAACCTGCAACTCTTGGGGCGCCTGGGTGGCGCAGTCGGTTAAGCGTCCGACTTC
>NC_056671.1:94008602-94011102 GCF_018350195.1 Panthera tigris
GTTAGGGTTAGGGTTAGGGTTAGGGTTAGGGTTAGGGTTAGGGTTAGGGTTAGGGTTAGGGTTAGGGTTAGGGTTAGGGTTAGGGTTAGGGTTAGGGTTAGGGTTAGGGTTAGGGTTAGGGTTAGGGTTAGGGTTAGGGTTAGGGTTAGGGTTAGGGTTAGGGTTAGGGTTAGGGTTAGGGTTAGGGTTAGGGTTAGGGTTAGGGTTAGGGTTAGGGTTAGGGTTAGGGTTAGGGTTAGGGTTAGGGTTAGGGTTAGGGTTAGGGTTAGGGTTAGGGTTAGGGTTAGGGTTAGGGTTAGGGTTAGGGTTAGGGTTAGGGTTAGGGTTAGGGTTAGGGTTAGGGTTAGGGTTAGGGTTAGGGTTAGGGTTAGGGTTAGGGTTAGGGTTAGGGTTAGGGTTAGGGTTAGGGTTAGGGTTAGGGTTAGGGTTAGGGGTTAGGGTTAGGGTTAGGGTTAGGGTTAGGGTTAGGGTTAGGGTTAGGGTTAGGGTTAGGGTTAGGGGTTAGGGTTAGGGTTAGGGTTGGGTTAGGGTTAGGGTTAGGGTTAGGGTTAGGGTTAGGGTTAGGGTTAGGGTTAGGGTTAGGGTTAGGGGTTAGGGTTAGGGTTAGGGTTAGGGTTAGGGTTAGGGTTAGGGTTAGGGTTAGGGTTAGGGTTAGGGTTAGGGTTAGGGTTAGGGTTAGGGTTAGGGTTAGGGTTAGGGTTAGGGTTAGGGTTAGGGTTAGGGTTAGGGTTAGGGTTAGGGTTAGGGTTAGGGTTAGGGTTAGGGTTAGGGTTAGGGTTAGGGTTAGGGTTAGGGTTAGGGTTAGGGTTAGGGTTAGGGTTAGGGTTAGGGTTAGGGTTAGGGTTAGGGTTAGGGGTTAGGGTTAGGGTTAGGGTTAGGGTTAGGGTTAGGGTTAGGGTTAGGGTTAGGGTTAGGGTTAGGGTTAGGGTTAGGGTTAGGGTTAGGGTTAGGGTTAGGGTTAGGGTTAGGGTTAGGGTTAGGGTTAGGGTTAGGGTTAGGGTTAGGGTTAGGGTTAGGGTTAGGGTTAGGGTTAGGGTTAGGGTTAGGGTTAGGGTTAGGGTTAGGGTTAGGGTTAGGGTTAGGGTTAGGGTTAGGGTTAGGGTTAGGGTTAGGGTTAGGGTTAGGGTTAGGGTTAGGGTTAGGGTTAGGGTTAGGGTTAGGGTTAGGGTTAGGGTTAGGGTTAGGGTTAGGGTTAGGGTTAGGGTTAGGGTTAGGGTTAGGGTTAGGGTTAGGGTTAGGGTTAGGGTTAGGGTTAGGGTTAGGGTTAGGGTTAGGGTTAGGGTTAGGGTTAGGGTTAGGGTTAGGGTTAGGGTTAGGGTTAGGGTTAGGGTTAGGGTTAGGGTTAGGGTTAGGGTTAGGGTTAGGGTTAGGGTTAGGGTTAGGGTTAGGGTTAGGGTTAGGGTTAGGGTTAGGGTTAGGGTTAGGGTTAGGGTTTAGGGTTAGGGTTAGGGTTAGGGTTAGGGTTAGGGTTAGGGTTAGGGTTAGGGTTAGGGTTAGGGTTAGGGTTAGGGTTAGGGTTAGGGTTAGGGTTAGGGTTAGGGTTAGGGTTAGGGTTAGGGTTAGGGTTAGGGTTAGGGTTAGGGTTAGGGTTAGGGTTAGGGTTAGGGTTAGGGTTAGGGTTAGGGTTAGGGTTAGGGTTAGGGGTTAGGGTTAGGGTTAGGGTTAGGGTTAGGGTTAGGGTTAGGGTTAGGGTTAGGGTTAGGGTTAGGGTTAGGGTTAGGGTTTAGGGTTAGGGTTAGGGTTAGGGTTAGGGTTAGGGTTAGGGTTAGGGTTAGGGTTAGGGTTAGGGTTAGGGTTAGGGTTAGGGTTAGGGTTAGGGTTAGGGTTAGGGTTTAGGGTTAGGGTTAGGGTTAGGGTTAGGGTTAGGGTTAGGGTTAGGGTTAGGGTTAGGGTTAGGGTTAGGGTTAGGGTTAGGGTTAGGGTTAGGGTTAGGGTTAGGGTTAGGGTTAGGGTTAGGGTTAGGGTTAGGGTTAGGGTTAGGGTTAGGGTTAGGGTTAGGGTTAGGGTTAGGGTTAGGGTTAGGGTTAGGGTTAGGGTTAGGGTTAGGGTTAGGGTTAGGGTTAGGGTTAGGGTTAGGGTTAGGGTTAGGGTTAGGGTTAGGGTTAGGGTTTAGGGTTAGGGTTAGGGTTAGGGTTAGGGTTAGGGTTAGGGTTAGGGTTAGGGTTAGGGTTAGGGTTAGGGTTAGGGTTAGGGTTAGGGTTAGGGTTAGGGTTAGGGTTAGGGTTAGGGTTAGGGTTAGGGTTAGGGTTAGGGTTAGGGTTAGGGTTAGGGTTAGGGTTAGGGTTAGGGTTAGGGTTAGGGTTAGGGTTAGGGTTAGGGTTAGGGTTAGGGTTAGGGTTAGGGTTAGGGTTAGGGTTAGGGTTAGGGTTAGGGTTAGGGTTAGGGTTAGGGTTAGGGTTAGGGTTAGGGTTAGGGTTAGGGTTAGGGTTAGGGTTAGGGTTAGGGTTAGGGTTAGGGTTAGGGTTAGGGTTAGGGTTAGGGTTAGGGTTAGGGTTAGGGT